>NC_064472.1:16687468-16790527 GCF_023343835.1 Lagopus muta
AGCTTAGCAGTGTCATACAATCTAACCTTACTTATCATCTTAATTTGCCAGGTGCAGTTTGGAAGGAATCTTCTCATGAAAATGAAAGCTGCTTTCACTGGATTATTAAGATATGACTGAAGTTTCCTCCAGTAACATGAAGTATGTGCAGCACAGTGACATCTCTACTGAGAAAATAGTTGAGCCAGTTGGAGGCATGTCCTCACTTGCAAAGGTCAGCCAATGTGAAGTGTAACAGCTATTATTTTGGGCTTTCAAAGACTGGGAAGTCTGTACACTGTTTTTTCCCTTCTCTCCCTAGAGAAATGATAAATACCAAATGGGCCCAGCTGAGATTTGTAAACTTAACAGCTAGAGATGGGGAATAAACTATGTCAGATAAGCAGTCACCACAGATTTTTGCTTGAAGATTAATTTCAGGGCATATCTTCATGTGGGCTTTTATTTCCCACTTCCTCCTCAGGAGTAATTGTGTGAATGTATGTGTCTTCTTACATTTAATGTCCTCTTCCTTTCAGTATTCTTTTATATATATGTATACATATCAGGGAAGTAGATTTAAATTCCTTTTCTGCCTCAACTGAAGCCTTGTTTGTATAGATTTTCTAGCTGATACACTGAAATAACACTTCTCTTACCCTAGTCAAGCTCAAAACCTAGACTCAGTCTTAATCTGTGAAAGCTGTGACTGTTCTCAAACTCTACCTTGTATGCACTTCAGGACATAAGATGTGTCTTCTTTTATTCACACTTTAATTAATCCCCAAATCCTCTGAGCCTTCAAAACTTCCTCTCATTACACAAATCTTAAAGTGTGTAGTTGAAGCTGGGCACTTCTCTCTGCTTACCTTTTAAGTAGAATATTACAGTGAATAGTCTTGAGTCATTATTATGGCATGCTTTGATGCCGATACTCTCATAATGCTTGCAGCTGTAGTTTAATATGAAGACATTATTTTAGCTGTATATTTGCTTGTAAATTCAGTTAAATGACTGGAATGTTGAATCCAGTTTGCAGGCAGGGTGGAGAGTTTGTGTGTTGTTGAACTGAGTGTTCAAGTCCAAATACAGAGCATTTATTGTGAAGTCGTTATTTTATTTAGACACACTTTTCAACAGTCTGAGTAAGGAATTAAAATTTAACATTGTGATCTATAGCCCCTAGACCCAATAAAATACTGGGCAGATATATTCATATTATTACATCTATGTACATGTGACATACTCATTCTGAGAATTACTACATTACAGAGTTTAGGCTGCTCCCAGCATTGCTATTCAGCTGCTTCCACATGTTTACAAATTGGAGACTGACATGCAGCACGGCTTTGCTTTATTCAGTACTTTTTAAAGTATTGAAATAAAGGACATTCTTAAGGAATGAATTTCAAATTTTCTCTGTCCAACTACTGAGATGGATCCAAGAAAAATATGTTTCAGGGAAGGTATTTCCACAAGAAAGAGAATACTCATTTTTCAGATTACAGAAGAATGGATGTTACTGATTCAGTAGCTTCAAAATATGTTTTTTATTCTGTTCTTCAACATTCTGCCTGTACTGTGCCACCTATTTGAGACTCCCAAACAGAAAATGCACGTATGACGGGAAGAGTACTGTTGACAAAGGAGAATTAACATTAATTCTATGAGTCAGTGCTGTGTTGGATGGTGACCATAATTTTTTAGCTCCTGAAGATGACCTTTCAACCAGAACACAATGATAGAGGTAAGCTGGAGTTTAACTGCTGCGATGTCAACACCACACTGGCATTTTATTCCATGTATTGGCCATTCAGTGACTCCTTTCTATGAAGCTGTTGCATAAAATATATTTCTTCTGGGAATGTCACCCCATGAAGGAAGAAGAGGTTATTGCTCTCAGTAGTGATATCTTTCAAACGAACAGGAAAAGACAGCTGTGATTTCCAAATCATCACATCTGTCCCTGAAACTGTTTGACATGTTGAGAGAAATGGGATGCACTTCTCTAAAGAACAGTTACTCTTGTACTGGAGCAGCAGAAAATTTCTCTCTCTGCCTAGAGTACATAATTATTCATTATTAAGCTAAATACTCAAAGTAGCTTAATAAAATAATTACACAATGTTATTGCTACCAAGTGAGTTCCAGGAATCCAACAAAGAATAATGAAAAAGCTCACTCAGATGCAAGCTCAATCATTTTTTTATTACAAAATGCACCCTCAGGAAGAACACAATTTATATTTGTATGTATTTTTCACTTGTCATTCCTTCGGCTTGATGGGTGTCAGAACATGATGTTTTTAGAAGACTTGCAATTGCTCAAGAATTTAAATAAACCCTGTTATTATATGCTGCAGGACCAACAACTGAAATGCCAAATGGTCATTGCAATGCTTCTGGCAAAACTGTTCTCCCTTTGTGGAAAGAATTCAGGTGCTTTTCTGCAGCTGCAGTTATTGTCTGATGTTTGGAATAGGCTTTGGCTGCTCTCTTTCCCTCCTCTCTCCTTTCTCTCTCTTCTAAGGCCTATTCATACAGTCAGAACACTGCATAAATTATCATTTTAGACAGGATGGAAAGCAGGTTTACTACTGTATTATTTGATGCTACATAATTCCTGATTCATTTTCTGTTAGAAAAGCTAGAAAAAGTGCATGACAAAGTTTCTGAAGAAATAATCTTCTAAAGATAATGAGGAAGTACTGTGAGGACACAAAATAGTGAAATTAATATTCAATTCACTAGCAGAGCATGTTATATTTATACCAATAATGGTATAAAATGAAATAGTTCAGAACTGTATAGACCAGACTGAATATATGTTATAGACCGAGTAAAAGTGACAACTTTTGAAAATTATTACATAGAAAAAGCATAGAATAATAATTAATGCTCTTTGTTCATAAGTAAAAAAGGAAACCAGTAAGTGACAAAATGATCTGTATTGTCTATGTAATTGGTTTTTGAAATATTACATGGATCCTTGCATCTGAATAAACTATCTTCACTTGATTTTCAGCTTAATTCCTTGAAGGTATATATACTGCCTTTTGGCCAAGCAAGAACTGACATGCAAGTTTTGTGTGACCAGAGATACCAACTTCAGTGCAGCACTGTAGTGGTATACATACCAAGTACTCATTTTTGAACTCTAGGGCTGTTCAAACAGATGGCATTTGTATAGATCCCAGTACTGACCCCTGGGGAACACAGTTGTCACTGATCTACATCTCAACACTGAGTCATTGACCACCACTCTCTGGGTAGTATAGTTCTGGACATAAAGCAAAGTCTAGTAAAGCTAATGGTAAATTTTAAGGTGCAGGCATACTCTAGTAGTCAAGAAGATGTGTACAGTCTTCATCAACGATCTTCTGGAGCTCTCTCTCACTGTCTGTTATCTCTGGCACAAGGTGTTTACAGATGTTAGTGTTACGTTATAAGTGGAGCACTGGTCTGACGTAGTGTGATGGTTCCCACATCCTTTTTTTTTTTTTTTTTTTTTCTTACAGAAAGGCCAAGAGTAAAAATGTGTAGAAGTTTCCAAGGAATCTGTGTAAGAACAGACAAAATGATATATAACAAGACAAATCAGGAATGCTTCTACTATTTCAAAACAAATTTTATTAGTGTTGTTTTTCCTGCACAGTAGGATTCATGTATAGAATACTGGAATCAAATGGAATCTATGAAATATTGGAAATATTTGTGACACATTTCGTAGGGAAACAAAGAACAGACATTCACAGCCAGTGAGGGTCTACTTACACTAGTGAAGACATATCAGTATAAAGGCATTTAAATATGAGAGGAGAATCTTTCTGTTTTCTAGGTAGTGTATATTTCTATTTTCATAGTCTCAGGAAATGAATTCATTTCTAAGTACTTTACTTGCAGATGGAGCACAGAAGTTATTTGAAAACAAGGGCAGAATACTGAGATAACAGGTCTGTTATATACAGATTTAAATATACACACTGCTTAAGTTCTAGAGGAGACCCCAGTTTGCTCAATGCCATTCCAGTGTAATGCTACACCACTGAAGTGGCATTTTGTGATTTTGTTTGATTTTTTTAATAAATCTACAATCCAGAAAATCTCCTGCAACATGTAGAGAAGAAAAAGCATGAACTATTCTAACTGAAGCCAGTTTCTATGGTATAAAGCACGGAAAAAAGAAAAAAAGAAAAAATAAAAATAATAATTAAAATAAAATAAAAACAAAAAAAAACAAAACAAAACAAAACAAAACAAAACAAAAAAAAAAAAACAGATAAAAATTGGTGTACTCCTGAATGTTGTTTTCTGCTATTGACTGCAGGGGAACTGTCATGAAAAGTACTAACTGGGTCTGACTATTTATAGAATCATTAAGATTGGAAAAGATCACTAGGATTATCAATACTAACCCATCTCCATTATGCCCACTCACCATGTCCTCTAGCACCAAATGTACACATTTCTTGAACACCTCCAGAGATGATGACTCCATCACCTCCTTGGGCAGCCTGTTCCAATAGCTCACCATTACTTCTGAGAAATTTTTCCTAGGATGCAACGTGAACCTCCTCTGATGCAACTTGAGGCCACTGTCTCTCATCCTATCACTAGTTATGAGGGAAAAGATGTTAATTCCCATCTTGCCACGACCTGCTTTCAGCTAGTTATGGAGTTGCAGTTGTAGTTGCTCCCCTTCTTTGGACGTGCTTCAATATCTCAGTGTTTTTCTCCTAGTCAAGGACCCAAAACTGAGCACAGTGCTCAAGGTCCAGCCTCATCAGCGCCAAGTACAGAGTGATGAGTGCATCCCTAGTGCTGCTGTCTGCACTATTTCTGATACAAGCTGGGATGCCATTGGCCTTCTTGGCTATCTGGGTGCACTGCTGGCTCATGTTCAGCTGGCTGTTGACTAGCACCACCAATTCCTTTTCCACCACGCAGCTATCCAGCTATTCTGCCCCAACCCTGTAGCACTGCATGGTGTTGTTGTGACCTTTGTACCCTCAGGCTTCATCTGCCTCCCAGTTTCATGTCATCTGCAAACTTATTGAGGGTGTCCCTTCACATTTACAGTACAGCTCTTCAGCCTTAATAACATTGGAACCCATTTCTCAAACAGGTGTATGTTACCACGCAATATATCTAATTTAAAATCAGAGTAGGTACTAAGGACAAGTCAATGCCTAAAAGAAATGCACATCATTCTTGATAAAAATTTGACACATCTGACTTAGCATTGTGATGCCTGTTAGCACAATGCCATTGACTGTCCTTTTCATGAGTAGAAATATTTGTGATTTAGAATGCATATTATTTGCTGCCAACACAAACTTTTGAGAATCACGTTATTACAGAACTACCAAACACTTTTCTAGGAAATAATGCTATTTAATAATATTAATGATGGTTAGATTCACCTTTCTTTTCCTTACTTGGCTGCTGTTTCTAATAGTGAGCAAGAAACACTGAGTTATTGTCTATTGCTAACTTTTCTATCTTTATGTCATAAATATTGTTGTTTATTTAATTTTTATTATTTATTTGATATTCATAAAAAGCAGCAGTGGCAATTTGAACTAAATGTCTGTTTTTTTCTACACTAGTGATTCGTGAAGAAAGGTCTATAAATATATTATATTATATTATATTATATTATATTATATTATATTATATTATATTATATTATATTATATTATATTTGTATTATATTATGTTATGTTGTATTATATTGCATTATATTGTATTGTATTATATGTCTTCCTACAACAAATTTATAATGTTTTAGGGGCTGGAGATTTTTTTTTTTTTTTTGTAGTGGTGGTGGTGATCTGAAGTGTGGGGTTTGTTTATTTCCCCGTTTGTTTTAGTTTAAAGAATTGTCAGAGAATTACTTGCAATGTAATTTGTAGCAGTAAAAAAAAGTCAAGAAAAGTCACTATGATACATACCATGTTGCTTGGCAAATTCAAGAAAAAATGAAAGAGGCCATTTTTTTGTGGTTGTTGTTGAATAAGAACAATTAGAGCCTCAATAACAACTTTAAAAAGGAGATTTCAAAAAGGGTAGTGGTAGTAAGCTTCGTTGTCAGCTCTTGGCAACTACCTTTGGATCCTCTGCAATAGCTGACATAATACTCTCCAGGACTATGGTACAGCCAGACATGGCAGGGTGAGATTTGACCAGAGAGTAAAAGAGTAAAGAAGAAACATACTGAAGGGCATTCTCTCTTTTCATTTGTCATTCATGCTTTCTCTCCCCCACTGTTTTGTTCAAACATACCTAATTCAAATGAAATTTGTGCACTCCTGGTCAAGTGTTCCAAGTAGGGTTGTGTCCCATCCCAGCATTATGTTTTTAAGACATTCAACCAAGGCATATGAGACCAAATTTGAGCTATTTCTGCTTCATGAGAAGAATCAAACCCACAGTTTCCTCTTTCTGAACAATGCTCTCCTGCTGAATCCTCTCACGATTAGATAGCTTGTTGGTTGTAAGAAGGGTTGCCCTACAGAACCCATTTTAAAAAGGGTTTTTCTGGAAGAGAAGGACTCTGTGGAGAATTTTTTTCTGGAAGAACCTGTGGAGAATATTTTCTCTTTCCTGAAGACAACATTCTTTCTAACTTACATAAAAGCACTGAAAGCTACATGTTGTTTTTTGTATAAACAAACTCAAAATACAAAGTCAGCAACTCTAAGATAGCTACTGGCTGTTTCTTAAAGAAGGAAGATGTATGCTGTTGGCAAGTGAGGGTTAAAAGGGCAAGGGCTTAGCTGACATCAGTAAGGGTCGGTTTCAAACAGCTTGGGAGAACTTCCTAAAAGTAACAATAAACATTAATGTTAAGGTTCTTCAAGTTTCCAGAAGAGGACAACAAAAATGATGATAGGGCTTAAAAGCATGTCCAGTAAGGAGAGTATCCCAGTACAGAGAAGAAGAGACTGAGAGGTGATCTCACTACTCTGCAGCTCCATGAGAAGGGGAAGCTGCCAGCTTCTTCTTCTGTGAAATTATGGCAGGATAAGAACAGCATAATGCTGCCAGGGGAAGTTCATGTTGAGCACTGGGAAATATTTCTTTACAGTGAGGATTGTCTAACATTGGAACAGGCTTTCTGGAGAGGTCATTGATCCCCCATGCCTTATCAGTGTTCAAGAGGCTTTTGGATAATGTTCTCAGTAATATGCTTTAACTTCTGGTTATCCCTGAAGTGATAGAGAAATGGAATTGAGAATGTAAAGGCACAGAAGGAACCGAATTTGGCAAGAGATGTGAAAAGTAACAAGAAGGAATTCTACAGCTACATTGCTCAGAAGAGAAAGGCAAAGGAGTGTTTTACTCCTAAGAGTGAGAGTGTTGCCAGAGAGAACTGGCAACAACAGACATGGAGAAGAATGAGGTACTTAACAAATTCTTCAGCTCAGTCTTTATTAGGAGTCAGGCTTCCCAAGTTTCTCAAACCCGTGTTCCCAAACCTCTAGGAAGGAGTTGAGGAAGTAAAATTTTCCCACTGTAAGAGAAAAGTAAGTCTGAGAACACCTGATGTCCTCCTCTATTCTGCCCTTGTAAGGCCCCATCTGTAGCACTGCATCCAGGACTGGGGCCCTCAGCATAAGGACATGGAACAGTTGGAGTGGTTCAGAAGATGGCCATGAAGATGATCAAAGGGCTTGAACATCTCCCTTATGTAGACATGCTGTGGGAAATGGGAATGTTTAGCTTGGAAAAGAGAATGACCTGGGGAGACTTCACTGTGGCATTACATATAACTGTCTTGTCAGTTCACTCTAAACATATACAGTGAGGTCCTTCTTCATATTTCTGCTTCACAGCGTCAGATAGAATCAGATAGAAACTCATGTCACTTTTTAAGCTGTGATATTAAATTAGGCTAAAGGGCAAAGGAAAAAATCACACTTCATCTCTGGGCTGCAGAAGTCAGAGGGAGGGCACAAAAGTCTTCCTGACACCTCTACTTGGAAGTACAGCCATAGCTCTTCTCATGAAAGCAAAGGCAGGAAATTTGGCTTCCACCACTGCTGGCACAATGCGACTTCTCAGGTTGGTACCTGTATTGTTTCTCGTGGGAGAGAAAATACTCTACTCCATTTGCAGTGGTATTTTCTTGACATATTCTCAGTCACATCTGCCAAAGCCACAGAGATAGAATGGCTTTACATTATTATTTTCTTTTAAATTAGTTAAATTAGAACCAGCCTATTTGTTCTTTAGTTATCAATGTGCTTCCTTGGAAATTATATCCTAGATTTGTGACATGTTCTGATTAAAATAGACATTGATTTTTCAATAGCAATACCTAGAGCTGTGTCAGATCTGAAAAGTTTTACAATGCTATGAGAAATGGTCTAGGAAAGACAGAAAATACTATTTTGTTTCAAACTCATTCACAGCATTAAGAAGTAAATATAAATAGACATTACACATTTTTCAATATAATACATATTTTTCAATAATGTGATGCTGTCTGTTCTTGCAGTTCATTTCAGAATCATTTTAATTAAATATTCCACCATTCCAGCTGATGCTGTGTTATTTCTGCCAGTGTCTGCCCAGAAATAAAATTGCGTGTAAAAGTAACAAATACAATTACTAGCAAACTATTCTCTCTCTCTCTCTTTCTCTCTCTCTCTCTCTCTCACACACACACAAACACATACACATACACACACAAAAATCAATTGGATTGCTTAGAGGAGTTGCCATCCCTGCTGCTGTCCTGCTGATTCCTTCTTGTTGACAATGCCTGCAGCAAGCAGCAGAGCTGGAAGTCCAGCACTGAAAGCATCCCAAAGAAAATATTCATTTTCACTACTTCAGCCCTGACTGCCTACCTTGCTTGCTGTTAGACTGCTGCATCAGGAGTACATCTTTGCTTAGTTCCTGCAAGCACATCAATGGCATGATCTTGTGGAACTGGAGCCTACTCTTACTCCCTGCTCGTACACTGTTCCTGGCCCACCTGTATCTAACATGGGTTTTATCTATAAGGTCTTCTCTGCTCTGTCCTGACTTCTTCAGGTTCCAGGTTGGTGGGATCAGATATAACATTCTGGAAGTATATGTATGCAAGGAGTCTGGAAAGGGGATAACAAGTCTGACTATCCTCAAAGTTCTGTCTGCCCTTCATATGCTTATTGTTTCCCATAGCAGTAATTTCTAAACCTAAAAGAAAAGCTAAACAGACAGCAGAATCTACAAAAGAAAAGAGCACAAGAGAAGGAAAAACTGGGGGAGAGAAGAAGACCCTAAACTCCCACCATGGAGTGGCATGAAATCAATATGTCAATGAATATTACAAGCACAATCCACAGATGCGCCCCCCCCCTCCCCCCCCCCCCAAAAAAAGAAAATCTACCATAAAGCAGCCAGAAAAAAAAAAAGAAGAAGAAGAAGAAGAAAAGGGGGAAGAGAATAACATGTCCATAGAAGTGCTTTTATCTTTTGTGAAATTCTGTATACTGAATGGATTTTAGACAACTTTTTTTTAAAGAAAAAAGTTTTCTCTTTTCTCTTCCCTACATCTCATAGATTCTGACACTTCTACTACAGACTTTTCATCCTAGTTTTCATCAGTATTCTCAGCAAAAGTAAACTAGTCTCAGACCTATTTCTTCCTACATTCTTCTGCACAGAAACTGTATTCGTTGTGTTGTTTCTGCCAAGTGTATTTGATCCTTACAACAGAAGGACTCACTTTTGATTCCAGGATATTTGTTATTGCCTTTAGTTTTCTTCCTAGTGCAGAGTCTGTACTGATTCAGATCTCTAACTGCACAGTTTCAGTTAGAACAAAAAACAACACGCTTCTCAAGTTGCTTTTCCATCCAGACACTTCTGTCCATACTGAATTATATTCCTCCTGAATCCAGCTGAGATCATGACAGGCATTTGGGGAATAGAGTTTCCTACTGTGCACCGCCGCAGAACTAAGACTTCAAACAACCAACAAATTACTTCTATCACCACTGTTGAAGTTTTAATGGGATCAAGGTGAGATCAGCAAGAATCAAAGATAAAAAGTCCATCCATATGCACGTCCTGGCAAAGAAGTACAATAAAAATAGTCCAAACAGAAGTGGGGTTTGGGGTAATATCAAATAAAATGTCACAAGGTGAGGATAAGTCCAGTTTTCATATATATTCAAGTCATGAAAATAGGATATGAGTCTAAGAAAAAAACTATGACACTCTGAAAAGAGATTCATTACAGTATTTGGTTAAAGCTTTGCTACTTCTTCCTCCATAAGCTTCTCTGTTGAAATTACAGTCAATAAAATTAATCTTTGTGATAATAACTAAGCACCATACAAATCTAAATTTCACCCGGTGCAGGAGAATTTCACTGTAGCCTATATAGCCACCTGAATAAAAGAGTTACGATTTATCACATTGCATTAATGTTGCCCTCTGCCTGAAACATGGACATAATCTCATGAAGGGAAATCTCATTAATAGGAATCAAGCTAAATTGTAAATTGTTTCATTTCTTTTGGATAAAAGTAGTAGTACAGGAAAGCCTTTGTCATAAGCATACAAAATATCAAAATGAAAAGCAAAAACATCTGGTTTAAATTTCAGAAATTTAAAATGTTGTGTTGCTTCAATAATCATAAGCTAATGCTTATTTTATATCTTATACAAATCCAAAATAAGAAATAAAATATTACAAATTTTAAGAACAGGTTTGTATTCTTTGATTACCAAAACAAATTATATTCATGTGATTAAATCCAGTTAATCTGAAATAACTGCTTGTATAGGTAAGAAGTAATTATTCCAAGTATGTGCGCTCTGAACATAAGTAAATAAAATAGTTAATTCTGCGATAAGCAAGTTTGAAATCTAAATGGTCTTTTCCACACTAGTGTTGCAAAAATTACCTTGGTTTATTATGAACTTTCCCTTTAAAAGGAAACTAGAGGTCATTACTTGAGTCAGCAGAAAGGATTATCATGCTGGAGTCAGCAAAATTGTTTCATTTAAAGCCCATGTGGAATTTCACATTATTATTCTTGCAGAGTCTCATTATTTTCAATGTTGCAGAAATTCTCTAACATAAAATTCTTTGTGCACTACTTCTTCACTTAGTGCTGAAAAGCAAAGCTGAGACAGAATCTATCTTTATTAGCATATCTATGCTGCTGAAGATGTGACTAAACAGGAGGACTGATGATTGGTGGTCCAATTAGTTAATGTTCAGACCAGTAGTGATACTGGTAGCTATAGTAAAATGATTTGTTGAAGTGCATTTGCAGTTTTTTTGTTTTGTTTTGTTTGATTGATTGTTGTTGTTTGTTTGTTTGCTTTCCAGTCAAACTGAATGTATTTGTCCTTGAGAAACTTCTATTCCACCACAGATATTCAAAAAGTAAATATTCCCAATATTTAGTATAGCAGTGGTCCTTACAACCATTGGAATTTCCTATCAAGACCTAGAACAAATAACCAGGTAACTATCATCCAAGATGTAGCAGATCCTTATGCTTTTCACCCTGTTATTATAAGGTATTCCACCCGAAACTGTGACAGCCAGTATTGGTTACTGAAGTAAAGCACAAAGGATGATCTTATTTAAAGTAATATCACTACAGGCACTGACATTGTTTCCAGACATCAGGCACAGGTCAAACGTGGTTGTTAGAGTAGAAGCATAGTTCCTGAAAAAAATTACCTGTTATTCTAGTCTTAAATCCCTACTACAGAACAGAATGGAACGGACAGAACAGAATAAATGGTTCGACTGCAAGGGACATTCAAAGTCCAACTGCCTGATCACTTCAGGGCTAAACAGAAGTTAAAGCTTATTAATGAAGGCATTATCCAAATTCCTCTAGAAGACTTAAAGGCATGGAACATCAACCACCTCCCCAAGAAGTCTGTTCCAGTGTTTGAACATCCTCATGATAAAGAAATTTTTCCAAATGCCCAGACTGAACCTCCTCCATCACAGCTCTGTGCCATTCCTATCCTGACATTCCAAGTGTAAAGCCTGTCAGTTTCCCCTCCTTAGAGAGCTGAATAGAGCAATGAGGTTGCCTGTTGACTCCTCCAGACTGAACAATCCAGATCTCCTTATCCTCTCTTCAAAGGACATGCCTTCCAGCCTTGATCATCTTTGTTGCCCTCTTCCAGATGCTTTCAAGCACTTTGACATCCTTCTTCTGTTGTGGAGCCTGGAACTGCATACAATATTCAGGTAATACAATACCAATGTTACATTTTTGCTGTCTGATGCTATTTTAATACACCTCAAAATGCAGTTTGCCCCTTGGCTGCTGAGGCATAGGTCAAGCTGGACCTGTTGTCTGTCTGTGCTGCTCCCAGCCCCTTGACCTCCAGCATTGCTCTATCCCAGAAGATGGAAAATTACAGTTAGAAGTTGAAGAAGATGTTTCTTTGAGATGGAAGATGAAGACTGAAGAAGAAGTATTCAGGAACCATAGTTTTCTCCTCTATTGCATGAGAACTCTCGCAGATAGGCATTGCATCTCTGAAACATGCTATTGGTATGGTCATGCACACTGATTTCAGAAAATATTTCACAGACTAGAATGACGTGCATGGTAGCCATGAATCTTCAAACTCCAGAGTAATGTGATAAATGCATTCTACATACTCTTCAGAGATGGATCTTCTACAGGATCACTCATAACACGCATTTTAAGATGGAGGAATCAGTTCCTGAATAAACTCTCTTCCATTTTCAGTTATAAAGAGCATAAACAACCAGCTTTCACTTCATTCTCAGAAGTCAAAAATTGGATGTAATTAATCCAATTTTATAGCAATCCTGAAGTCAATTTGAGGCTGAACAAACTTCAGGTTTAAAGAATGCACTATTTTACCATAACAATATCAGATGTTCAGGGTTGTTCAAAAACAGATTCTGTTTTTGCAATATTTCACAATATTTTAATTTTTTTTTTTAAATTATTATTTTACATGAGGAGATTCTTCTAGTTCCAGTCAGGATCTCTTGTACAGCTGCTTGAAAATCTCTTTGTCTTTTCTACAGTACATTATTTTAGGGCATTTCAACTTCTAAACAACCATGGATTAAATTATAGTTGCAGTCAAAACTTCAATACATATACTTCATATTTCATTTTATCTTCACTCTATTTGCCATATAAGCTCTGCTTTCATTCTGTAAATTACAGCTGCTCTCCTGCTGGAAGACAAGAAATATAATGCATTTTTGCATCACAAAGTTGAAGCACCTGGGAAAAGGTGTGAAACATTTTCATGCTGAATGAACGGATGTGCAGTTATTCACACACTGCTTTTTCAAAGGTTAATGGAGTATGTTGTATCATTTCAAGAACTTGTTATATTGTTTATTTTGGATGCGATGTTCACTCACATTATGTTAAAATTATGGTAGTTTATTCAAGGTCACGTATTGTTTTCTTATTTTCACTTCCAACTTAATTATCTTGCACAAAGAAACACACCCAAAATTATGAACAATTTCCGAGAAAACATTAATCAATGTTTTGATAATGAACAAAGGACTTGAACAGCAGAAGAAAGATATTCCAGAGCTACAGATTTAGAAGAGAAAACAGGAAATAAAAAATAATGCTTATATACATCTCATTATATTCTACTTGATAGTAGCAGATATTTTCCTAATAATAACAAAGACAATATTTCTGTATTATATATGGATTAATAAAAGTTGCACTTCACTTCCCTTAACTTTAATAACTGAATGTTACACTCAATCTAAGGTGAAAAGTAAGCTCCTTCTAGAATTGATGCAGAAAAGAAAGTAAAAGAGAATTCTATAGTTGTTTTGAGAAGATAGAATTATTCTAGCTATGGGGGAACTTTCTTCATTTAACTGACAGTTAAACAAGCCTTGACAAATGGCTTTGATTAGACAGACACAATTTAATTGCATAAGACGTATCTTACCACAAAACATAGTCAGGTAACTTACTAAGGATTTCTCTTCAATATTGATTTCAGAGCCAGAAATATAGAAAAGTTACAGAAATTATGATCAAAAACATCCTATTTAGTATTAATAGCTACATCAGTTTTTATCCAAGCCTGAGTCTTATACCTGCACATCAGATTTTATACCCCTCTTCCAGCCTTCAAATAATCATTTTTGATTTCATCGTTATGCATGCCAATTCTATTTTTTGTCAAAAAGTTTCACCTTGTCAGATAAAAACTAACCTAGACTAGTCTTGATAACAACCAAACTGTGCACAGTTTATAGATAATAGATTCCTAAAAGGTAAAAATTTGTTTAACCTTTTAAAAGACTGTTAAAATATCATTTTGGGAAAGTGTGATTTTAAAAATGTTATCTGATTCAGTAAAAAAAGTAGAAAACAAAGCCAAAGAAATTTCACTGATTCTATCTCTCATGAGAAATACTGTATGAACTTAAGAAACTGTTTTTTGTATTTTAGTTAGGATGTAAACTTGAACTACATGAGGATCATGCAATGTTTAAATGATTGCTCAATGGTTTGTTTAAGAAAACAAATGCCAAACTTCAATATATTCTTTGTACTTGTCTAAACATGTTCTTTTAAAATCAATCTATTTTTCACGAAAACCTCCTCAGCAATTTTTATATATTTAAAAAAGACTAAACCTTGACCCTCCATTTATTCAAGATAACTTCTTCTAAGTGTTAGACCTGGGATAAAGAAGTTCAGATATCATACAATGCATTGTCAGGAAAAGGCGTGGATAGTTTGCATACGACATTTCCTGAGAGCTATGTTTACAGGGAATTTGCTTTGTTATAGTTCTTAAATCCATTCTGCTTGTTATTAAACACTGTTCTTTTAGGAATATTCATTGACCAGTGTTTTTGCTTACTACAAACTACAGTATACAGTTTTCCCACAAATGTTTCTGTTCTAGATACAACTTATTGTGGTATAAAAATCTGCATTGCCTTTCATGGAATATCATCCATTAATTATTATAGCATCTGTTTTCATACTGATTTCTGTAGCAGGAAATAGACAACAAATGAACCAATAAAGCTGGTGATAAAAAATATAAATAACATCTTTGCTTTCTTGCTACTGTGCTGGCTTTTCTT
Source organism: Lagopus muta (assembly GCF_023343835.1). Taxonomy (NCBI): domain Eukaryota; kingdom Metazoa; phylum Chordata; class Aves; order Galliformes; family Phasianidae; genus Lagopus; species Lagopus muta. Next base: position 16,702,550 of record NC_064472.1, read on the forward strand.
TAGTCCTGGCCGGTATATGAGAGAGAATAGCTGTTAGGCTGAGTCTGAAAATTAACTCTACAGAGCTACTTCATCATCTATTTTTGACAAGCAGGTAGTACAGAAATACAGCTTAGAAATATAACACTCCACACTACATAATTATGGCTATGATTCAGTAACTGCAAATACATATTATACCTCTAGGGAGATACCTTGTGTTTTATTGACAAACCTTCCTCAAACTGAAATTGTGATTATTTCAAAATAAAAATCATGCTGTTTAAAACTTATTATTTATTTCCACATTCTCTCTTGTAGTGTATTATTTCTATTTCATAGTGAAAAAAAAAATTAACGAATTATAAAGCTCTGGCCCCCTCATTACAGAAAACATTACAGAAAACACTTGGAAGCCCTAAAGCATGTCTGAAGAAAGGCAACAAAGCTGTGACTTTAGCACTGAGAGATGTGGCACAGTGGTGATGAGTTGAACTAAGTGCTCTTAGTGGTCTTTTCCAACCTTAACGATTCTATGGTTCTATGATTCCAATATATTCATGAATGAATGAGATTGTTAATAGCATGATATTTGGTGATCTTGTCTGTGGACTGCTTGCAGTAATTTTATGTGAAAAACTGCATTTTAAGAAGAATGCATCATGCCAGTTGTATTTTTGCACATAGATTTCCTCTCATAAACACTGATGCTTTTCTTCTGAAGTCCAAGAAAGATTTAAAAAAAAAAAAAAAAAAAAAAAGCAAGCTTAGATTTTATGATAATCTTAGGTAATTTCAGCACAAAGACATTTGACATTTATACCATTTGACAAATGGGTAGAAATGCTCCATAACATAACATCTTTCCAGTTCTAATTTTGTTCTTTTTTTTTTTTTTTTTTGGGGGGGTGGGTGTCTCTAACTTTTCCTTCAACCCTATTAGCTCAAAGAATTTGAAGCCCCATTTGAAAATTCTCAGCTATGCTGGAGAAAACAACAGGCAGTGGGTTGAATAAATCTGTAAAAAAAAGAAAGAAAATTTGTCTTTGCATTGTTTTATTTTCCCTAGTACTACAGAAATGTATTTTTATTTACCAGAACAGTACATTACAACAAAACTGTGCTCTTCAGTAGGTCAGACTAAACAAACATAACAATTCCCTTGGCCTTCAGATCTGTTTAGTCTGAAAAAAAAAATTGGCCAACTCAATGGAAATACTATTCCTCTATCGTGACAGGTTTTGTTAAGCATCTTGCAGGCCTGACATTTTGAAGAAAGTCAATATGATGTCTTGAAACACATACAAAAAATTACTTACGTAACATAAAATAACAGCTCAGGACCACAAAGGCAAGTGGCATGTGAAACATTAATTCAAACTGACTGAAAATTATAAGTTTTATTGGATTTTGATACCTTAAGAAAAGCACAAAATTGATCACTTCTCTGAATTATAAGCTTCTTTTTCCCCACCAAAAATAGTCTCTGAGGACCAAGTAGAACAGAAAAAAATGTAAGACAGTAACAAAAATAATGTATTACGAAAGGTTAAATCAAATTATAATAAATCATTTTTATAATATAATGTTATCATGTTATAGTATTTGTAGCACTAATAACATACCATTTCAGTTCTTATTCTCATTTTAACTGCCCTAGATGAATGAATTTATATCAGTCTATTTCATGAAACAATCCCTTACCAATTTGCCCAACAAGTACAGCATGCAGATAAATTTTGGAAAAGATGGTAACACTAAAAAAATCAACATAAGCAAGTATAGAATATTATTGATGTTCACTCTGTTTTATCAGTTCACTGACCACGTGCAATGAGTAAATTATGTTTATTTAGAAAGATCTTAATTTGCTCAGTCTATTTAGAGCATCTTACATTGTATCTATGGTGCTACTATGTACCTAATTGTACAACTTTCTTGATGTTGTCCATGCAGCTATATGGCTAATAACTGTATAAAAAATTGGTCTGTAATTACAGTTTACCTTTCGGTTTGGATTAGTTAATTTTTATGATTACCAAGTCTGTGAATTTTCAAGGCTCTTTTCTCCACAGCTTTGCTCTTTCCCATATAAAGCACACATTGCTGATTCAGCATCGTAATCACCACTATGAATCTTGTTGCCATACCTACAGCTAAGTTGGCTGTCTTAAACTAAGTATTAGTTCTACAAGGCATAGCACTGTGCTGATTGCTGTAGTCTAAACTCCTCTTTCTGCAGCCCTTTCTTCATTGTGCTATTTTAGCAGTATTTACATGCTTCTCTAAGTACTAGCTGGCTGTATGGCATTAACAAACCAGAGTAGCTACATACAACTAACAAAATAACGCCAAATATGAGACAGCACTGTGTTTGCTCAGATTCACTGCTCAGTTCTTATCTTATTCCACAAAACAAGACAAAGTATTTACACAAATGAACTCATCTGACAGTACTCTGACTTACTTGACTTCAGAATCATAGAATCAGAGAACATCATAAGAGGTTACTACAAATCTGTACACATCAGAATCCATGTCACATAAAAAATGGTAAACTTGGAAGCTGGAATTTTTATCTCCCTATCAAATTAATAATCCAGGAACCCAGGAACCATGCCTGAATCTACAAATAGCATCTCCTGGAGCTTTGTAATGCAAATGTCAAGTAGACAAGCTGGCGCAATTTTAGCTTTGGATCATCTCTGGAAAAAATATCACTTCAATATTATTTCAAAATCTCACCAAAGATCTACCAAAAGCATTTTTCTTCTGGTTATGAGCTATTTCTCAATCAGCTTTACTGCAGTCAGAATCATTTAGCTGAAAACTGAGGTAATAGCTTCCTAGAAGAAATAAAGTTATCACATCTGTATGATATGTTTTCCTCACTGGCTAGGTAAAACATTTTCAGAAAAGGTCACAAGCCTCTAAATAGGAGAGGAAATGGGAATGTGAACAAATGTGGTAATGGGTATAATCACTCACTTTATCTTAACACGGGCACTCATTAAAATAAACATGCTTTTCTTCTAGCAGACCCAATTAAACTATGTCCTGGAGACAGAAGACCTTACATTAGAGTCTGAAAGATTTCTTTAAAAAGTTGAAGATCTCAGGCAGAGAATTGCCTGTTAGGTGCATAGGTATTTGATAATGGTGCCAGACTGAGTTAATGAAGAATGCAACCTGTTCGGGCTAAGGTCAAAAAGGCTGCAAAGCACAGGGGGCAATGTTCTCTTGAATTGCTCCATGAGAATTTACTTGAATTGCTGAGCCAGCTTTAAAGGTTCTGCAAAGGGCGTTGACCTGAACCAGAATCTTGGCTTTGAGAAACAAGTGTCAAAGACAGTAAGCACAAATTAATCCAGGCATAACACTCATATCCGCTGACTTACCAATGATCACAATATTATTAATGAAATTAATTCTGGTTCCAGATGATACGTTAGTTATTTTAACAACCCTAGTGTGGTCTCTCAGCTCTTTGACTCAGCTTTATTCTAATAAACCATCTTTGAGGAAGGTGACACAAGTTATTCCTAAAGAATATGATATTGTCTGAAGAAACAGACATGATTTGTCCGTGCTTGTTATACTGGGGAATATCTTGAGAACGAAAGAAATTGACTTCAGACTGACGAACACGTAAAAAAATATTTCTTTTATCTTTCACCTATCTACAAAAGAGGCAACTTTGGTGCTTCTTCTAATAATGCTGTATCACCTGCAGTATTGCCCTGCAGCAGAACAAGCAGGCATCTGTCCATGAAGTTACTGTTTCTTGACAGTGGTGGCCATCAGTATGGAGAATTTCCTTCTCCTTGCTTCTTAAGTTTCAAGTAAGTTCTGGTTGCTAAAACCTGTTACAATATCCTGCCAGCTGATGGAAGTTTTTGCACTGTTCTCTTTTTTAAGATTGTACTTTTGCAACAAAAAATACTTAAAGAAATCACGCACATGTACCATAACTTTTATTAATTTCTAGCTCTATGGCTGGTAAACTGGAAAGGAGAATAATGCAGTAGGTGCAAAACTTTATTTTGTTTCACAGGGGATGAGTTTTGAGACTAACAAACAGCTACTGATCGCAAACTCCCATTGTCAGAGCAGAACTTCCTCTTTCATTGTGACTATACACTTTAAACAATTTCTAGGAAGTGCTGAAGTTACATTTGCTACACCCAAGGCTTATTTTACAGAAATGAAACACAGCTGCTTACTTTTTGCATCAGGAAAGATTGTTGCTATAAAATTAAAATACTGTGAGAAATTTCTCTTTTTAAGTTAAGACAGAAGCTGTGTTTAGCCTGTAGTCTAGACCATGGATGTCCAGCCTTTCAGCATGCATGGGCTGCACTGACTGAAGAGAAATTGCCTTGGGGCATATATAAAATACATAATAAAGTTAATGTATACAAGCAACAAAAGTTCTGTAATAAAAAATCTTTTATTAAAACATAAAAAGGATGTAAAACTAGCAGAATATTTGACCTTGTTTTTGTGAAACTAATGCATCAGTTTGGTTTAATGGGAGTAGTGACAATTCCTAGTGATTTGTCAAAGTGGTCATCACAGGTTTCTTATCTAATTTTACTCTCTTCCTTTCTTCTCAGAAAGAGCAGTGATGCATTGGAACAGGCTGTCCAGGAAAGTGGTGGAGTCACCATCCTGAGGTTTTCAATAAAAGAGAAGATTTGGCTCTGAGGGATGTGTTTTAGTGGGCATGGTGGTGATAGGTTGATGGTTGGACTAGATTACCTTCTTGGTCCTTTCCAACTTCAGTGACTTCAGTGGGGGGAGCCCAACCCACTCACTAAAGCAGGTAGCATACAGTAGGTTGCACAGGTAGACATCCAAACAGGTATTGAATATCTCCATGGAAGGAGACTCTACAACCTCTCTGGGCAACATATTCCAGTGCTCCATTTCACTTACTGTAAAAATTTCTCCTGCATGTCTTTATGGAACTTTCTATGTTCAAGTTTTAAGCCACTACTCTTTGTCCTACTGCTACACATCACCAAGAAGAGTCTGGCCTTATCCATTTGCTTCCCACCTGCCTTTATATATTTATAAACATTAATCAAATTCCCTCTCAGTCTTCTTTTCCTCAGGCTGAACAGGCCCAGGTTACTCAGCCTTCCCCCATGAGGGAGATGCTCCATCTTTGTGGCCCTTTATTGGACTCTTTCTAGGAGATCCCTGTCTTTTTGAAACTGGGGAGCACATGGTGCCCCTAAATGTGGCCTCATCAGAGCAGAGTAGGGGGGGAGGATCAATTCTCTCAGCTCTTTCTAATGCATTCTAGGATACTACTAGTCTTCTTGGCCCCAAAGGCACACTGCTAGCTCATGGCCAACTTTTTGCCTACTTGAACACTCAGGTTCCTCTCCTTCTCTAATAAAATAGGAGGCATTACTTCCTTACAGAGTTTGTAGTTAAGACTAAATGATCTCAGAAGATTTCTTTCAGTTGAACAGCTGTATTATACTTTCATTCTAAACCTTTCTGGCCTGAAGAAGCCATAATCCTTAAGTACAAGCATTAGTTTCAACAGAACCTGCAGGAATCCCAGCAAAAGTCTGCCAGTTTTCAGTTAACTCTGGAGATTGCAGATGTGGTTCAAAAAGACTTTCTACATAAAAAAGAATACCAAGTTATAACTCTGAATTTGAAAGTGAGTGTCTCATTAATTTCTAACAAAATAATGTGTATTACCTTCTCTGTCAGCAGTCCACTGTTTCTACATAATTCATATTCATAAGGTTTCAGATTCTGGCCTAAAGTAGCTAGAGATGCCTATCCGTCTATGTCATAAACCAAAATACGTAGATTTCAAGAAGTAAGATTTCAGACTTACCCATGTGTTTAATATTACCTTGCTTCTGTAAAACCCAACAATGGATAATAAAACCCAGCACAGGCCTCTCTATGAATGCCAGGACTATGCCTTACCAGAGTGACCCAACCATGAAGATAAAACCATCACAGGGTTTCAAACCACAAAAACAAATTATTCACATGAAAGTGCAAGTGGAGTACTGCGATTTAGATTACGGATCTCAATAGTACTTCTGAAACAAAGAGTTACAGTTATCAACAGAAAGTGGAATCCCTGCAGGCATCTGGTTTGCAACATCCACTAAAAAGCTAGCAATGTGTTGCTCGTTAGAGAGGATTGCTGAAAACTCATAATTTGTCTTAAAATCACACAGTTAAAAAATAAAAAGGCAATTATTACAAGAGTTGAAGTTTCTGCACTACTGAAATATTTTTCTTATTGGCCGTTTGTTTATTTTTTAACTCTATGCAATAAAACATACAATGGCATCATGACCAGGCTCACATTCCCATAAAAGTAAATTTCTTTTCCAGATCATGAAGATTAAATGAAAACCTGGACAATGTTCTGTATTTAAATGTTGTTTTTGAAATAACTGAGCAAAATAACAGAAATGGGAGTGCATGTATGCATCTGTGAAAAACAGGAAGAAAAAAAAATTATGGTAAAGTATGTAATTTGTTACAGAGCTCAAAGATACATTGTTGGCATAATAAGTAAATAAGCAAGCAGAAAATTAAAATCACATTGCAAGAGAAAACTCTGAACCAAGATTTAAATATATTTTCTTTGTAGGAAGATGAATCAAAGGAAGTTGAAGTAGCACAGGAAGTGATGGAAAGAGGAGAGGTTAATGGTAAATAAATGAATAAAGTGAAACATGCTAGATAAATTTACCCCTTCTTGTTCCAAAATCTTCACATGTGCAAATAATTCACATTTAAGATGCCTATATTATTAAGATACAGCAGTTTTGATCAAGACAAGCTCTACAAACGTAGGATCAATGTTGAATTTTAAAAATGCCCTGAGAAAATGTAGAAAAGTAAAGCAGTGTGACTGAGGATGTGAGATACTTTAAATCTGCTAAGGAAAAAAGTCAGATTATTTTGTTAAGAATACTGATTGCATACTAATTTTGTTCAAGAATATTTTATGATTATTGACAGATACTACATAAAATGTTCCGTAGAGAAGAAATTTAACATAGAACACAAAAGGCTTCTTCCATGTTTCCTACTAACATTAATTAAACTAGCACAAGCTGCACAACAAAAATTTTATGAAGATCCCTTTATACAGTAGAAAAGGATTCCTGGCACATTTGTTACCTTTAGTTAATACAGATGGAGCAGAAACATGGACATTCTCCAAGAATATCAAGTATCTGCTAAAAGCTGAGCTGTAAAACATGAAAAGATTTATGCACAGAGTATTGCTGGAACCATACCAAATCCTACAACATCTTATTTCTGGTACTTAAAAAAGGAGCCCTTGAATATATCAGACATAATAAAAACAAGACTATAGTCCCACAGGTTTTGCCAAGTGAATTCTAACATGGTCGTAGAATCAGATTGGAAAAAATGGAGACTATGAAAATGAACATCAGAGCAGTCAAGGTGAAAGACAGCTTGGAAACTGTGAATAAGCAAGTGTAAGAAAAAATTTAAATGTAAATATCACTAATCCACAGTACAATGTATACTATCAGAGATGATAATAAGAGCTTTCAATGATAAATCTTCACTTAGAAGTTATACGAACAAGCTCTGCACCATTTTTTAAGCAGTGCATAATATCCTGTAAAAATAACAGTGAACACTGCAGAAATATGTTACATCTCTCTTACATTCACTGATTCTGTCATACTATTCCTTTAATGGAAGTAAGTTAAGCATACTTTTGGCTATATGAATGCAAAAGTCATTGCTCTTTTGTGCTACAGATTACAGATGTCTTTTACGTAACAATCAAAATAAAGGAAAATGGTAGAACAATTTCAACAGAAAGTCAGTTCTCTGTACATTACAATCACTTTGCTTAGAAGTGAGCCTACCACTGAAACTGTTTCTAAAGCTTTGGTTCCAGTTCCTTTGTCTCTTACCTTTAGGACAGGGAGTTTTTACGTTTTGTCATAGAAATGACACCCCTTTAAAGAAGTATGTCCTCCTGACTTTTTTTCTCCCTATTTTTTCACAGTCCAATTCTTCAAAGCCTTTAAATTAATCTTACATCACAAATATTTCTATCAGATTCCATGGAACTGCTATTGCACTCAATCATTCTTTAACATATTTATCAGTGATGTAGGCAGTGCGATTGAGCGCACCTTCAGCAGCTCTACAGGTGACACCAACCTGAGCAGTGCAGTTGATATAACAGAAGGAAAGGATGACATCCAGAGGGACCTGTATAGGCTCACAAAGTGAGTCCATGTGAACATAATGAGGTTCAGCAAGGCCAAGTGCAAGGTGTTACATCTGGGCTGGAGCCATCCCAGACAAGTGTACACACTGAGAGGACTCCTTGAGAGCAGCCCTGAAGGAGAAGGACTTGGTGGTCCCGGTGAATAAAAAGTTGGATATGAGCCAGCAGAGTGCATTTGCAGCCTGGAAGGCCAACAGTATCCTGAGCTGCACCAAAAGGGATGGCCAGCAGGGGAAGAGAAGTGGTTGACACCTCTACTCTGTTCCTGTGAGGCCATATCTGGAGTATGGAAACCAGGCCTGAGGCCCCCAGCACAAGAAAGAAGCGGAGCTGTTGCACTGGGTCCAAAGGAAAACCATAAAGATGATCAAAGGGCTAGAGCACCTCTCCTGTGAAGATAGGCTGTGAAAGCTGGGCTTGTTAAATCTGGAGAAGAGAGAGTTCAGAGTAGAGCTCATTGCAGTCTCCCATTATTTAAAAGGAAGCTTATAATCAGGAGGGAGACCAACACTGTGCAAGGTCTGATAGCGATATGACAAGGTGGAATAGTTTTAAACTAAAGGAGGGGAAATTCAGATTGGATGTTATGCAGAAAATTTTCACTCAAAGTGTGGTGACTTTGCTGACAATGGTGACATTGGAACAGACTGCCTAGAAGCTGTTAGAGAAGCAGCCCTTGTATGAAACTTAGAACTCAGTATCTGCTGAGTATTCTATGTATATTCTATATATATTCTGAACAGCTGTCTGAACAAGATATATAAAAATATATATTCTGAACAGAGACAGTAGCTATTCTACAAGCAGTAGGAGTGTTTTATTCTGAATTACTTGGTATTCAAAAATAAACAATGGTCTATAATGTAATATACTTTTTTGAATGCATTCCAGTTAGTATGAAATTCTAGCTCAGTCCAACAGTTCATCTCTTCTATTGTCTTCCTTTTTGACATTGCCTAATGCAAGACTTTTATGAGAAAATAAAATATAAAAAATAATAAGCAGAAGAATTTAGAGGAAATCAGAAGCAATCTTACATCAGGAATGTTTGATTTTAATCTCAAGAAGCCTTACCCTCCACCATGGTGTGCATTCCCTACATAAGTACTAACTATCATTTACAGCTAGTTCAAATAGGTTTGAATTGAATAATTTAATCCATGTGCAAGTACTTCGTCTCCCTGTTTGTCCACTGGAGTAGCTGACCAGCATTACAGACAGAAATCTTTCACAGAATTGAAGCAAACTCAACTTCTCCACGTGCATTTAGTTGAAGTATAATGATACAGAAAGAATACAAATGTTTGTTTTTAAAATAACAGTACAAGATGTTATTCTCTGAAACCAGTCTAAAACTGTAAGTAACTTGATCTAAAAAAAAAAAAGAAAAAAAAAAAAGAAATGACAGATTTTTCCAAAATCTCATCTTTTTGTTTGAATTCTTTTGTTTTATGCCTAAATATTTTAACTAAAAAAAAAAAAAAAAAAAAACGCGTTTACTTCCTTAAATTGTGGCCAACATATCTAATATCTTCATTCAGCAAAAGTAACATATGTGCCTAATTTCATTAACTTTGAGTAGTCCCACTGTGGTAATTAGATTAGATATTACATAATATCTAAAGGCAAGCATATGCATAAATTATTCCTGAACTGGGACCTGAGCTCTTAAATCCAGGTTTAAAACTGTGCACTATTTTCTACAATTTGCATTTCCACAGTCTACAAATAAAAGTGCATTCAATGTGTCCTCATAAAACGTAAGACAGAAGTTGGAAGATGTCTTTAGCTATTGTAGTGATTATGAACAGCTGTAGTTTACGAGTCCCCAAGGAACTTAGAAAAATTCCACTACCTTCCACTTATTCACCAAACTCTCTGTTCTATTATTTATAGTAGCAAGAAGATCCCCAAATCCACAGAGTATTTTGACTTCTCTTTCTCTTGATTGAGAGACCGTTGCTCCTTTTGTTCTGTGAACAATTAAATCATTTTTCTGTAGCTGCAATGTAAGAACTCACACACTGATAAAGGGAGGTCAGGTAACCTGAGCATAATTTGGAAAATATGAAAATAAAGTCCTGCAAGGTGGTATTTTACTGAGTGTTTATTGAACCCCAAAAGCTCCTACTCCCAGGCTGGAATCTGACTGATTATCTTTATAATTTATTAGTGAAGTCATTCAAGTTGCAGAGAAGGGAGAAGATCATACAATCAAAGAATCATTGAATGGTTTGGGTTGGAGGGGACCTTTAAGAACAACTAGTACTGACCCCCCTGCTATAGGCAGGGACACCTCCTTCTAGATCAGGTCATTCAAAGCCCCATCTAGCCTGGCCTTGAATGCTTCCAGGGAGGGGGCATTGTCAGCTTTACTGAGCAACTTGTTCCACTGTGTCATCATATGCACAATAAAGAATTTCTTCCTAATATCTAGTCTAAATCTACCCTCTTCCAGTTTAAAGCCACTTCCCTCCGTCCTGCTGCTACTTGACCTTATAAAAAGTTATCTTGGCTTTCTCAGGCTGTCCTCATAGAGAGGTTCTCCAGCCCACTAATCATCTTTGTGGCCCTCCTCTAGACCTGTTCCAACAACTCCATGTCCTTCTTGTGCTGGGGGCTCCAGAACTGGACACAGCACTCTAAGAGGGGCCCATGAGAACGGAGTAAATAGAAGGCCAGAATCACATCCCTCGACCAGCAGGCTGCTCGTGTTTCTTCTGATGCAACCCAGGATGCGGTTGGCCTTCTGGGCTGCAAGTGCACATTGCTGGCTCACATTGAGTCTTTCATCAACCAATATTCCCAAATCCTTCTTCTCAGGGCTGCTTTCAAGCCATTCTCTGTCCAGCCTGTATTTGTGCTTGGGATTGCCCCTATTCAGGTGCAGGACCTCGCACTTGGCCTTGTTCAACTTCATGAGGTTGGTATGGGCCCATAGCTCAAGCCTGTCAGGTCCCCCTGGATGGCATCCCTTGCTTCTAGTTCTAGTGAACTGCAACACTCAGCTTGGTGTCATCTACACACTTGCAGGGTGCACTTGATTCCACTGTCCATGTCACCTACAAAGATGACACTGCTTTCAACTCCAAGCCTTGAGGTATCCCACTCATCACCAGTCTCCATTTGGACACTGAGCCATTGACAACTCTCTGGGTGCGGTCCTCCAGCCAATTCCTTATCCACTGAGTGGTCCATCCATCAAATCCATTTTTCTCCAGATTTGCAACAAGGATGTAATGTGGGTCAGTATGAGATGCTTTGCACAAGTCCCTATAGACAACGTCAGTTGCTCCTCCTTTACCACTGATCTCCATCAAAACAGGCCTCCAAGTTCGTCAGGCATGACTTGCCCTTGGTGAAGTCATGCTGGTTACCACCAATCACCTAATCTTTATCTTCCATGTGCTCCATGATCTTGTCAGGCATAGAGATGAGACTCACTCACCTGTAGTTCCCTGGATTTTCTTTTTTTCCCTTCTTGAAAATGGGTTTTATGTTTCCTCTCTTCAGTCAGCTGGAATTTCACCAAACTGTCATGACCTTTCAAATGTGGATAGTGGCTTGGCAAATTTGTCTGCCAGTTTCTTCAGAACCTGTAGATAGATCTTTTTGGTTCCCATGGACCTGTGCACCTTCAGATTCTTTATTTAGATGGTCTCAGACCTGATCATCACTTACAGTGGGCTGATCTTCTTCCTCCATATTCTTAACATTGCTTTCTGCAACTTGAATGGTGTGGCTAGAGCCCTTTCCAATGAAGACTTCAGTAATACAATGCCATGTGAATGTCCAGTAGACAAGGACAAAGGCAGTTGCATGGTATTTCCCTAGTATATAGTATAGAGAGGCACAAAGATTTGGGAAAATTGCCCTCTGGAGAGCTATTTCATTTCCAGAGCTGCAGGAAAGAAAAACTAAATTTGACCTGTAGTCAGAAATGTTTTTCTTCTGCTGAGAAGGGGGAGAGAGGTGACAGTGAAGCATGCCCAGGTCTCTCCTGTTCTACTGAGGGGGTTGACTATTGGGAGGCATTACTAATTAATTGCAAGCCGGCAGATGCCCCTTTAAGGTCTGCTCTGCTTTCCAACGGCTGTAGTCGGAGACTTAGAAGGGGAGAGGGTTGGCTTTATTTGTACATCTTCGAGCTGGGTTAAGAGAAGGGGGGTGGTTTCCAACGCTAAGAGGTCTTTGGTGGCTTAGGTGGGAGGAAAGTTTTGCGCGGCGATGGTGGGGGGAGAAGTAAAATTCCTCTTGATGTGAAGGAAAAAAAAAAAAAGAAAAAAAAAAAAGCCGTAAGGACTGAATAACAAACAGGAAATGCCTAACTCGGCTGCGAGGCGGACTGGAGGCGCAGAGAGCTGAACTCCACTCGCAGCACAGCCACTGCCGGGCGTGCCGGCGGCAAGATCGCTCCCGTCCATCGCTCCTATCTCGGCCCGGGGCTCCCGGCCCGTGGCTCGCAGGAGCCCAGGCATGGCTGCCTCCTACTGGATGCTGACAGGTGAGGAAAGCCCCTCTCTTAACTTTGAAAACCCTGGTCCGGGCAGTAGTCCTCCTTTCTTCGGGAGGGGGAAGAAAATGTGGGGTTCTGGCACTCCAGAGATCGAGTTCCCCCTGCCTCTGGTCCTTCGCTCTTTCCCTGCCTGCCTGCCCCGGGAATGCTCTGCTCCATCTAGCCCTCCCGCAGGAGTTCGTGAGGTACTACTTCGGGTTTTTTGTCTGAGAACTTTGATCCCTACAACAATCATGCAGTCGTGCGGGGGAAAGAAAAGTGCTGCTAGATGAAGACGAATAGGTGAGAAGAAATACTGTAATTGGCACTGGCTTGGAAAAAGAAAAGCACCCTGCAACACTTTTTTTTAATTATTATTATTATTATTTTTAGAGCTTTTCTGTTTTTCTCCTATTAGATTCAAAGATATCATGCATGGTAAAGGGGAATGTAAGGAAACAGTTAACTGCCTGGTTAACTTGAGGAAAAATTAGTTCATCCGGAACTGAAATATGTAATATTGCCTTTTAGGGTTTCATTTATTGTTGGGGATTTACTTTCTTTTTCAGTAAAACAAGCATGACAAGAAACAAAAATTGCTTCCCCCTCCCCTAGTATATATGTCTGTAGTAATGCTTTGGAACTAGAATCAGGGAAATCCAAGGGATTTCACTCTTTCCAGTGGGAAAGAGTGTAAGGCAATACTGGGATTCATGTGCTTAGAAACTTTGACACAGAACTCCACAGCAGCTCTTGAGCTAGCAACTAGAACACAGCGAACCTGAATCAGTACAGAGGAAGAAATCCATTTCATAAGAATAATCAAAATGCAGGCAGCAGTAAGTGGGGAAAAGGCAAGACAAGGTTTTTTTTCCTCTTCACTGTGCTTATTGTGCAAGAAATAACTGGTATGTGAACATGTGGGAATCTGAACATAGTTCTGCAATATTTAGCTCTTGTTCATAGATGTCATTATTACTTGTACTACACAACAATATTCGCCACGATGTGTTTGTCATTCTTTAAAGAGGTCTGCTTTATTCAGTGGCAACAATTTAGTGTGCCACTTCTTTTTCAGATTTTCAAAGTTGCCACTGGTAATACCAGTGAATAATTTATTAAAGTAGTAAAGTAGAACTTTGATTAAGTAAAGGGAAAAAAAAAAAAAAGAGGTGTATTATCAAATAGGAGTGCATCTCAAGGATGGGTCCTGACCAATTCCATTAGTAGTTGATGTGAAAGAGAATAAACTTTAAAAAAAGCTAAGGCATTACAGATAAGAGGAACAGGATTCAAAGCATCTCAGGTAAATAAGAGAGAATGTCATATATAAATAAAACAATGTCAGAAAAATACAGACAAGGGGATTTAAAATTACAGCAGAATAATAATGCAAATTAATTACATGCTTTTTCTTAGAAAGGGAAAAATAAAGCAAATACTATCATAGATTCATTGAATGACTTGAGTTGGAAGAGACAACTTTAAGATCATTTCCAATCACCTGCTAGTGATGGGGACACCTAGAACAGACTCAAAGCCCCATACAGCCTGGACTTGAATGACTTCCAATGTCTCACCACCCTCACAATAAATAATCTCTACCTAATATCCAGTCTAAATCTACCCTCTTCCAGCTTAAAGCTGATTTTCCATCCTGTTGCTACCTACCCTTATAAAAAGTCCTCCTCAGCTTTCCTGGAGGTTCCTTCCTCAGTACTACAAGGTTGCTATAAGGTCTCCTTGGAGCCTTCTTTTCTCCAGGCAGAAGAGCCCAGCTCTCTCAGGCTGTCCTCATAGAGAGGTTCTCCAGCCCACTAATCATCTTTGTGGCCCTCCTCTAGACCTGTTCCAACAACTCCATGTCCTTCTTGTGCTGGGGGCTCCAGAACTGGACACAGCACTCTAAGAGGGGCCCATGAGAACGGAGTAAATAGAAGGCCAGAATCACATCCCTCGACCAGCAGGCTGCTCGTGTTTCTTCTGATGCAACCCAGGATGCGGTTGGCCTTCTGGGCTGCAAGTGCACATTGCTGGCTCACATTGAGTCTTTCATCAACCAATATTCCCAAATCCTTCTTCTCAGGGCTGCTTTCAAGCCATTCTCTGTCCAGCCTGTATTTGTGCTTGGGATTGCCCCTATTCAGGTGCAGGACCTCGCACTTGGCCTTGTTCAACTTCATGAGGTTGGTATGGGCCCATAGCTCAAGCCTGTCAGGTCCCCCTGGATGGCATCCCTTGCTTCTAGTTCTAGTGAACTGCAACACTCAGCTTGGTGTCATCTACACACTTGCAGGGTGCACTTGATTCCACTGTCCATGTCACCTACAAAGATGACACTGCTTTCAACTCCAAGCCTTGAGGTATCCCACTCATCACCAGTCTCCATTTGGACACTGAGCCATTGACAACTCTCTGGGTGCGGTCCTCCAGCCAATTCCTTATTTTTATAGCATGCACTAGAAGTCAAAACCATGCTAGAGTAAAGGAAAAGTATAGAAGTGTGTTTGTGTATTCATACTGACTTTGGTTTTAGTTAACTCAGTATTTGCCAGGACTCTAAAAACCCAGAGGTAAAGGAAGTAAGAGAAATGCAAATAAACAGACAAGAATGCACAGAGAAGTCGTGAGCCTGTCTTGGATGAAAGGGAATCCTCAGCAAGTATGCTGATGATATGAAAGTAGGAGGAGTGGCTAACACATCAGAAGGCTATGTTGCCATTCAGCATGACCTGGACAGGCTTGAAAGTTGGGTGGAGACAAACTTCAACAAGGGGATGAGTGTGTGGAGTCCTTTACCTGGGGAGGAATAAAAGCGTGTATCTGTACAAGTTTCAGGACAACAAAGGACAACCTGCTGGAAAGGAACTCTGTAGAGAAGGACCTGGGAATCTCAGTAGACAACAGCTTGACCATGAGCCAGCAGTGTTTCCTTGTGGCTGAGAAGGCCGATGGTATCCCTAAGGTGAATTTAAAAGAGCGTGACCAGCAAGTTGAGGTGGCGTTTTCTCTCCCTCTATTTTGCCCCTATGAGGCCAATGTGGAATACTGTGTCCAGGTCTGAGCTTCAAAATAGACAAGAAACTTACAGAAAGAGTCTAGTGAAGGGCCACAAAGATTACTAGGGGCCTGGAATAACTCCACCCTTATGTGGATAGGATGTGAAACCTGGGACTATTCAGAATGGAAAAGAGCAGACTGATGTTATTAATCTAATTATTAATATTTAGAAAGTGAGTGTCAAGCGGGGAGAGCCAGGCTCTTTCCAGTGGTGCCCAGTGACAGATCCAGGGGCAGTAGGCACAAACTGCAACACAGGAAATTCCACGCAAACATGAGGAAAAACTTATTTTGAGGGCGATGGAACACTGGAAACAGCTGCCCAAAGAGATTGTGGTGTCTCCTTCTCTAAAGATACTCAAAACCCACCTGGGTTCTTTCCTATGTACGGAATCTGCTTTAGGAAGGGATTGGACTAGATGATCACCAGAGGTCCCTTGCAATTCCTACAGTTCTGTGATAAGAGTTGACGAAATGCAATCAATGAAGAAAGACTGAACAAATTAGGCTTGTTTATGTAAGAGAGAGAAAATAGCAAGCTGTGAGTGTTTCAAATCTATGTTTTTACAACAGTACTATTATATAAGAATATTTTTCCAATGTCAGTGTTTCTTTTCTTTCATGAGAGCAATAGCTCTATAAACCAACATATTCAATATATGAAGTCCAATATAAAGAGTTTATGCACTTGGTTTTCTATGTCCAACAAAGAACAAGGTAAATTCCTAGAGTAGATTACTTAAAAAACACCTCCATAATCTCCTTCACTTCAAGTTTTTATGAAGTTGGATTAACACTTGTCAGGGTTGGTTAAGGTTTTTTTTACTTGGCTTCAGTTTATGTGGTTTCAGTAGGGATCTGCTGCAATTTCCGCAAGCTCTGATTGAAAGAAGATGAAGGAAGAAACCTAGCCAAAGGAGTTCCATTACTTTTGATAATTCTTCATTTATATTCTTATGCTTATTCTGATACTTTCTCAAATTTTTTCTCTCCTCACTGGTAATCATGTTGTTGGTATTAAGTAAGAATCTATACTTGTCTTTATAATACAAAAGACCAGTAATCAAAAAGAAATAGCTGTAGAACTTCATTTCCACAGAAAAGGAAGGAGTCCTGAAACTGCATAAGCAGGACTTTGGATGAAGGAAAAGAATGAAAACTGATTTTTTACCAGTTTTACTCTCTACTTTCATCTGCTCATTTGCTCTTACAATAATAGCATCCATAAATCTCTCAACAGAGTTCCCCCTGTATTTGATAATCTTTCTCAGTGGAACTTTCTCACTCTTTTTTGTCCAGGACTTTAATGTTTTTTGCATGATTCTACCTATAATAGAAGTGGTGGGGGCAGGTGGTGGGTCGGATTGGGTCTCATAGGAACATAACCTGTCTGACCAAAATACATCCCTTCTTCATAAGGTAGATGATCAAAACTTGAAGATACAGGATTGTGTGTCTTAAGTATGTTCAGAGCCTTATAACACTCCTAGAAGTATTTGCTTGCCACCATTCTTGTTTTGCAATGCACTCAGAAATGCGATTAAAATGGATGATAAATTGATGCAATTACTACTATCTATTATTACTTTTTTTAAGTGATAAACAGAAAGATCTCAGATATGACATCTCAACTTAGTTTTTCAACAAGACTGGAACACACCATAAAATTTAAAACTTGACTCTATGGACATTAACTTCATAGCTCTCTTTACAAAATTAGTATGCACTTACGAACTTAGTTACATGTGCTTAAATTTTTGGAGATGTTTTCTTTCTTCTGCTGCTTTTTCTCTAATATTCAAACAAATAACAATATTCAGTAATTACTTTTCACCAGAGTAGGCAGAGCATATTCATCTAATAAATGTGTTCCTTTGTAAGTGACAATGGGCTTGCTAATTTTAGATAACACCATTTAAGTTTACAGTTGCTAAATACTTGTGGAACATTGTTCCCAACTGTATAAAATCTCATTATTTATTTGAGAAAGTATTTAAGCACATCTCAAAATGCCTATGCAGCAACAAATTAATATGTTGAGAGGTAACTTTATTGAGTGTTTATTGGTTTGGTTGTTACTTTTATGCAGCATTTGTGCTTGGCAATAAGTCACCTGCTTCCATGAGCTGAACCCTTATTTTTTCAGATACTAATTTCCAACTTGCAAACTTTCTCTGAAATGTGTAGCATCTCTAAGGATGTAAGGCTGCTAGTGAAAATTAAACCAGAACCAACAAGTGGAAAAAAGTTTGTAAAAGCAAGGCAGTAAAGGAAGAAAAATAAATACCAATGTGGAATGCTAATATACCTATGGATATTTTTATTGACAGAATAGTGTGAAGTCTACCCTTGCAACTTCCTAACTGCAAAGAATATAAAGAAAACTCACCATAAGTATAGCATTTGCATAGACAAACAAAAGGAGTTCCTGAGAAGCTAAATGCAGTCTCCACCTAAGCCACAAAACGTTAATACAAATTATGAGTATGCACAAGCCCAAATTAAACAAATAGTTATGTGTGTGCTTATGTTTTATTCCCTTGGGTGGTCCAGTTTCCTTCTGTGAAAGTACTCATGCTAACAGTTAAGCATGTGTACTCATAGGAAGAGAGTTTGAGGTCTCATAAATAAATCCTGTTATGTAATATCTGATAAAGTTGTTTTTACATCAGTATCAAGATTAGGAACACTGAATGCATGTCACTGGGCCAGATATGAGTTCAGTGTCCTGTTCTAATCAGTGGCCAGTGCCAGATACTTTAGAGAAATTCCTATGATTTACATGAATAACAACATAATGGGAGACATGATTTTTGCTAACGCTAATCTTGTATCTCATTAAATCCTTCAGTCCAATTATTTTCCTTGTTAGGAATATTTTCTTAAGAAACTAAAGGAAACCAGAGAGTTGCTCTTAACCAGGAGGAAAGCAGCAAATTTAAAACTGTTAAGAGGATATCTCTTGCTTTTCAGTTATGGCTAAAGTATAGACATTCAGAACTTACTTTATCTGCTCCAGTTGCCCTGATACACTTAGAAAGAAGCATAACTTCTCTTTTATCAAATATTTTCACTTTTCTTTTTTTTTCATACAAAAACATCCTTTTAGTCTCCATTCTTCTCAGTTCTCCCTCATTCTTAATAAATTTGCAACGTTCCTTCTGAAAACAGCGTTCAGCACTATTTCAAAATTAGCAGAATTCGCACAACAGTATCAACAGTTTTTTATATCATTTTTGCTTTGTTAAACTTGTCCAGGCTGCAAATTGAATTGGGAACATCAAAGCATCAAGCTTTTAATGAATTATGGTTCTCAGAGCTGTCTCATTTTGACTGCAGCCACCAGAAGATTCAGCAAGGAGCTCAAGTTTTTGAGCATGTTTGAACATAAGTGAAGATAGGATGTATAAAGAAAGATAGTGCCAGTTCAACCAAAACCCTTAAGCTCTTTCTAAGAGTAAAGTCAAACTAACAGTTCAGGTTTTAGCGTTACTTTGAACTGGTTTTCATTGCGGTCTGTAAACGTGATCTCTCTAGTCACCTCTTTTGTGCCTCAGATGTTAGATACCATTGCTGTTTGATGTGATTCTAAAGTATCACAGCGTTCTCTTATCACAGCAAGGAAATCAGCTATTTAGCTGTACTGTTCTCATCTCCATTATCCGTACCCATGACCTTCCACACGTACATGCCTGTAAAACTACTTAGTTGTCCCCCCCGCTCCCTGCCTCACAGCACGGAGCAGCACCAGGACAGCCCTTCCCCCGTCTCAGGCTTTCTGACAGACCGGAGCACTCGCAGCACGGGCGGGAGCCGCCCCCTGCTCTCCGGACGGGAGTGGCTGAACGCTGCCGCCGTTGCGCATGCGCCAGCTCCGAATGGTTGAGTTGGCGGCGCGCGGGAGACGTTGCGCATGCGTGCCATGCAAAAGGACTGCCGTCCGCGCGCGTTCTACCGGCTCCCTACGGGCTTTGGAGCGTACGCTTGGGGAGGGTGGTGGCAGGCGCTGCGCATGCGCACGCTGTGAGGCGAGGTGGTGGCTCAGGGGCCTGGACGAGCCGCGTCGCCGCTGCTGCGAGGGGCCCGGATTTCGCCGCGGGGCCGCGTGCCGTCAGTTGTCAGGAGATAGGCCCCTGGCTGCCCGGTCAGTAGCGAGTACGTCCCGCTCGGCCCCGCCGCTAAGCCTCCCGGGTCGGGCAGACCGGCTGGGCCGCTGCCGCCGCTGCTGAAGAGAGAAGGCGCCGGCAGGATGAAGCTGGTGAGGAAAGACCTGGAGAAGGATAATGCGGGGCAGGTGACGCTGATCCCCGAGGAGCCGGAGGACATGTGGCACACCTACAATCTGCTGCAGGTGGGTGACAGCTTGCGGGCCTCCACCATCCGCAAAGTGCAGACCGAGTCGTCCACGGGCAGCGTGGGCAGCAACCGCATCCGCACCACCCTCACCCTCTGTGTGGAGACCATCGACTTCGACTCGCAGGCCTGCCAGCTGCGGGTCAAAGGCACCAACATCCAGGAGAATGAGTACGTCAAGATGGGGGCCTACCACACCATCGAGCTGGAGCCCAACCGGCAGTTCACGCTGGCAAAGAAGCAGTGGGACAGCGTGGTGCTGGAGCGCATCGAGCAAGCCTGCGATCCAGCGTGGAGCGCTGATGTGGCAGCCGTGGTCATGCAGGAAGGCTTGGCTCACGTCTGCCTGGTTACCCCCAGCATGACCCTCACTCGTGCCAAGGTGGAAGTGAACATCCCCCGCAAACGGAAAGGAAACTGCAGCCAACATGACCGGGCCCTAGAGAGGTTTTACGAACAGGTGGTGCAGGCCATCCAGCGGCACATCAACTTTGAGGTGGTGAAGTGTGTCCTGGTGGCCAGCCCAGGCTTCGTTCGAGAGCAGTTCTGTGATTACATGTTCCAGCAGGCAGTCAAGACTGACAACAAACTTTTACTGGAGAACAGATCCAAGTTTTTACAGGTAAGGAGATACATTGTCTTTAAAAAGTTTAAGAAGTGGGTTAAGAGCTGTTGTCTGTGCTAACAGAAAAGAAATGCAAGGAAGATGGGGAAATAATACCCTTACTGGAGAAAATAATTTTCTACTACAGCATCGTAAGGGATGCTGTAATAGAAAGGCATATTGTCATGCCTCTCAAGTTACAAAGTAGTTAGGCAACATTCAGAGATTTTTCTTTCCTCGGATAACTTCACACGGAATCACACACAGAATCACAGAAACAGTGGTGTCCAGTTTTGGGCCCCTTACTGCTAGGAAGACATTGAGGCCCTGGAGCAGGTTCAAAGAAGGGCAACAAAGCTGGTGAAGGGTCTGGAGCACAGGCCTTATGTGGAGTAGCTGAAGGAGCTGGAATTGTTCAGTCTGGAGAAGAGGAGGCTCAGGGGAGACCTTATTGCTCTCTATAACCACCTGAAGGGAGGTTGTAGTGAGCTGGGGGTTGGCTCTTCTCTCATGTAACTGGTGATAGGACTGGAGGGAATGGCTTCAAGCTGCACCAGGGGAGATTTAGGACACTAGAAAATACTACTGAAGAGTGGTCAGGCACTGGAATGGGCTGCCCAGAGAGGTGGTGGAGTCACCAACCTTGGAGGTGTTCAAGGAATTTGGGTTTTGTGTTGAGGGGTATGCTTTAGTGAGAACTATTGTTGATTGGTGGTTGGTGGTTGGGCTGGATGATCTTGTAGGTCATTTCCGGCCTTGGTGATTGATTCTGTGATCCTGTAATCAGTATTAATGTTTTTTTCCTAGGGTAACTTAGCAGGAAATGTAGGAAATAATTGGCTTTAAATACATATTTAATGCACAATTAAAAGTGAAATACAAATTGAAAAGCAGTTTAACTATAGTGTTAATCGGCCATGCTGTATAGCATGTAAATTTCATTGCATCTTTCTTAAGGTTTTTAAAGAGGAAGGGAAGTGGTGTGGGTTAGTTAATGTTGCTGTTAGATATAGATTGTGTGGACCATAATATTTCTTCATATTCTTGATTCTAATGGTTGGAGTCTTTTGTTGTTTTTTTGTTGTTGTTGTTTGTTTGTTTGTTTTTACCTTTCACTGAAATAGGCGAAGTCAGATTGAAAAAGTAAGTTTTCCCTTTCATAAGGATTCTTGCAGGCCTAATCTGTACTTTCAGAATGGGGAGGGTCCTATTCTTAATGGTCATAAGGTTTGGTAGTCTTAAATTACACTAAGAAGTCTGTTCTTGCACATACAGGAAAGTGATGATAATGTGTAAAAGCAAACATAGAAATATGCAGTTACACTGGACTTAATGCTTTTGTGCTGGATGTCTTCAGTCTTAAGAGGTCATCTTGTATGTTTTAAAATAAAGAGGGTTAAGTTTTCTCAGTATTCTGAGATGCTCCTGCCTTAGGCAGGAGCTTGCTTATTCAGGAAAGTTTCTGAAGAAGAGAATCCATTTTTTTTTGTACACTTAAAATACAGTTTGTAGTTTTAGGTTAAGCTTTGCATTGTAGGAGAAGAATTAAGAAAAGAGTTGTAGAGTTCAAGGAAGAGACAAGTTGGTTATTATCAAGATAAGTATGTACTGTGGAAGCTACTTGTGGTTGGCTATTCAAGAGAATTGTATGTTGTACTAAAGAAAGAATCTCTGATTTTGTTTACTCCAGGTGCATTCATCATCAGGACATAAGTACGCACTGAAGGAGGCACTTTGTGACCCAGCTGTAACTAGCCGTCTCTCTGATACTAAGGCTGCTGGTGAGGTCAAAGCCTTAGATGACTTCTATAAAATGTTGCAGCATGAGCCTGACCGGGCTTTTTATGGCCTAAAACACGTGGAAAAGGCCAATGAAGCCATGGCCATTGATACTTTGTTGATCAGTGATGAGCTCTTCCGGCACCAGGATGTGGCTACACGTGCCCGATATGTTAAATTGGTAGATAGTGTACGGGAGAACATGGGCACAGTGCGAATTTTCTCCAGCCTTCATGTGTCTGGGGAGCAGCTTGGCCAGCTGACAGGGGTAGCAGCTATCCTGCGCTTCCCTGTTGCTGAGCTCTCTGACCAAGAGAATGAGTCTAGCTCTGAAGAGGATTGACAACAGTGGCTTCATTTCACAGTATCCCTTCCAACTGACATCAAAATGACATTAAAAGTCTTCCCTTCCAAAATACTGTGTGCAGATTTACCATGATATGTCACTTATGTTTTTGATAGTATTTCTTATACTATGTGTTTCTTCTCACCACACAAATTGATGTCTATTCTATGGTGAAGATGATTGAAATGCTGAGATTTAGAGCTGACTGGTTTTGCAAGTTACACCCTGGATCTCCAGCAGTACCAGAAACAGATCTCAGTCCCCAAAGCTGCTTATTCTTCATGTTAAGGCAGACTGTCAGCTTAATGTTCTGGAATGTGTACAAAAAGATAATAAACTATGAAGCAGAAAACTGTGTCAGACTCTTTATTTTAGCTCAAATGTGTGAAAACAGTATTACAAATTGAAAATCCATCGTGTAAGACAGCCAAACTATACTTGGTCTTCTTAGGAACTCATTAACTATATCCTAAAAAGAAAGGTTGAGAAATGGGATCATCTATTAGAGGCTTTCTGTGAAATGTTTGAAGTGATCTTTCAGAAACTTGACTCATTAGGGTAACAGTTTTCTCTTTAATGTGGCAGTAGATGCCTGACAGATTGTGAAGCTCAATGTGTCTGTTTCAGTAGTCTTTCCAAATGCTCTTTGGGAAATTGTTTGAGGGGATTTGGGAGGAGGTAGACAGGGTAGTTGTCAAGGGATGTGTGTTACCACTGTGTTCTGATGAATTAGCACTGAAACTAATTAGTACCCAGTTCTAAGCAGCCATATGAATATATGAGTAAGGCTTAAAGAACCAGGTCTCTAGTCTTTATTAGAATTTTTTTACAACAAGCAATAGAATTAATTTCATAATCTGTTACCTGTTTAAAAACATATGCATTATCATGTGGAGATAAAAATTACAGACTTATAAGTAGAATTTTAGCTTAAGACAGTGACAACAGTAAAAATAAAGTTACTTCTCCAATTATTTGATTTGTTCAGTGAAAGCCACAATGAGTCTGATTTCTTCACTTGAACAATGAGATCTTAGGGTGAAGAAGCACAAACTGCTTTCAGATTCTGATGTGCATACGCATGTGAAATTGACCGTAGCATATTGTTTGTTCAGTATAAACCAGTGTGTGGTGATGAAGGTGGTGAGAGTAAATAAGCATTCCTTGTTTAAATGTCGCAGTGGAGGAGGGAACTGGAAACTGACTAAAAATAAATTTCATTTGGAAAAACCACAGAACAAATAACAAAAACCTGAAAGTTTTATGCTAGATCAAATAGAAAAAGAAAGTAACGGTGCTCTCAGTGCTGACTTGTGCCAGCTCTGTGAGTTTGATATTAAGTATTGCTAAGTCACATAAACCGAAACACCAGCCTTAATTTGTTGGTAGGAAGTTGTACTGAATTGGAAGCCCTCAGATGTGAAAAGACAAGCTGTCGAATGGTTTGGTATTTTTACAGACCAGACCAAATTTAAGATTGCTATTCCATTTTTTAAAAGGAAATTGTGGAGAATTTCTACTGTAAACTTCTGTAAGAAAGTTACAATGGCAGTTTTTTTAAGTCTGTGTCTCCTATGTTATGGTAGCATGCACAAAGGAGAAGCAAGCAAGCATTTGGTAAAAAAAAAAAAATAATAATAAATCATAGTGATTCTTTCTTGTTTTTTTTTTTTTATTTTTGTAATTAAAATAACAATTCTACGCAGAATTTGAAAGTTATAAATATTTTTTCTTTTTCTAGCTACTGCTATCATGTCATTAACTCTCTAAAAGAAGTACAAATCCAGTTGTCTGAAGTATGGAAGGGTGGCATTTCTTGTTTTGTAAGCATTTTTGTAGTAAAATAAATATGCATGCACTTTGTAGACAACTGCATCCTGTTTCAGGAAACAGCTTAATGGCATAGTTTTGAAAGTAGGCTATATTCAGTCATGCAGATGCTTAACCTGGCACAGTTCCATGGATGTTAATATATTTAAAAATTGTAATTATTTTAAATAGCTGGAAAGCCTATATTGACAAAGATTTTTGTTTGGCAAACACCTTAAGGTCTGTGTCTAGATAACACACAGAACTTGCATGTTATCTGCAAATCAGAGGAAAAATATTTTCCCATTCTGTTAGCACTTACTTTTGAACTAGATATGCATGAAATAAAACCAGTCCACAATGTGGAAGTTGGCTTTTTTACCATTATTTATTAATTTCAGTAGTATGTAAGTTTGGGTTTTGTATTGTGTTGTGAGATAAATCTTTGAGCAAGTAGCTTGTTTTATCTTCCAGTTTCTCAATTTTCAAAATAAATGATTACACATTGCAGAACTTTTAATACTCACTGTCTTTGTTGGGAAGAAAGCTTTAAAATATATCATGAAATTGTCTTGATAATAAATCTGTTTATTTACTTCATAGACTTAACTCTTGCAAACTAACTGAGATCAGACCCCAATTTATTAATTCTGTCACCTTTGGCATTTTCATCCATTTGTTATTATATCATAGGATAAAGTCTGTTTCATAATATGTTGCCATCATAGAAAGACCAAAATAATCCTGCTGGTTATTAAGTTAAATAAAAGATAAGTATTTATTGAAATTACACCCCATTTAATAGTATTTGGCTTGGGGAAGTTTTCTTTCTTATGTGTTCACTGCTACACACTCTTTGAGCTAAGAACTGCTTACAAATGAGCTTATGACCATTCTCTCATTGCTCTCATCATAACAACAGCCAAGTAGCTCTTCAGCTGAATTTGTGATGTAACTTCACTGATGCTTTTAAGGACATGCAATAATCTGGGGTAATTTTCATCATTTTGTATCATTTTTGCAAATGTTAAGTAGCCCTGATCATAATAACTTTAAGCATTTAATTCATATTCTCAGCTGCTGTCACTTGTTTGCATTTGTTTATGAAAGTGTATTATAGCTGCCTCCTCTGACTTACATATGAATTGAGCTTCTTTAATTGCTGTCCAGATGCTGCATCACTCATCCAACAAACATGCTACATTTTATAAAGATAAGGTGGGAATATAAATGGGATTGTGTGTATGTGTTTATTTGTTGTTTGTTTTTTTTTTTTTTAGGGTAGTTTTATTTTGTTTTGGCAGATTACATTTCTTATTTCACCGGAGAAAAATTTTCCAAAGATGTTCATTCTGTTGTTTTATATGAAGCTATGTTTGTCCAGTGTGTGGTCTATTTCTTCTACAGATGATCAAAGAAAGCAGTTTTAACAACATGAAACTGCAATTAGAGTGTTAGCAAATAAGAATCCTTGTTACAATTCAGAATTTGAATTCCTTCAAATTGTATTAAAAAGAAATTAAGGAATTTCTTCAGAAATCTACTTTCTTCCTTCTTAAATACAGCAAAGTTTCAGACTTTGTTTTTTTTCTCATTCTCTGATGCTTTTATGTTTCCCTTTTTCAAGATGCAGTTAAAATTTTTATTTTGAAAAGAAGGCATTAAAATGCTGATCTGGGTGCTGTTGAGGTGGCTCAGATTCATAACTATTAATATTTCTTCTGCCATAAACTGTGCTAATGTGGAGAATGACAGAGCTGTGGGTGTTCTGTTCTATCTCAGTTCCTGTAAAATGCCTGCAAGTTATTAAAAAGTTAAATGTTAGGACAAGGTCTTCAATGCTTTTGGGATTTAGGATTTTTCTGTTTGCTTTAAGGTGATGGGAATAAAGTAAAAATGAAGTCGTTGCAGTAGTTGATTTTGCTGTGTCTTTGGTATTTTAATAGCCACAGCCTGGATTTAGAGACTACTGTGTTTATTGTAGGAGAGTATTTTGCAAGCTTACTGTACTGCTAGTGTAGAGTTAAGAAAATGCCTACTCTTTTGGATCTTGTGGTTTTTGTTACAGTTCTTAATTCAGGCTCTGACATGGGTCAAGCCTGGGCTATTTCAGTAGAGGAAAGAGTAAACATTGACTGTGTAGCTTCTTGTGACAGTTGCCCTAAGAACTGCTTAATAAGCACAATACTTAGTCTTACCACATTTTTTATACTTGACTCATGTAGGGCATTGACTTTGATTTGTGAATAACTGCTTTCGCGATCCAGAATACAAAGTTTAGTGCATATTCTCTGTAAGCTTATGAACTTGTCTTTACTAGAAATGTAGTACAGTTTTCATCAAAAATTGTCATCTTTTAACCTAAAATGGAGTGTGATGGAAAGTTCTCTGAAACGCTACTTGATTGTTTTTTGAAAATAATCAGTGTCTCCTGGGAAATGCAACATGAAGCAGGACTTTCAAACACTGCCAGCATTTTCAGACTTTTCTGCAGGAGTCTCTAATTTATTGCCTCCTGTTTGTGAAATGCTGTATTCATAGCTAATGTAATTACTTTCATATTGCTTTATTAGTTACTCGAAGTCAAATTAGAAATGATCAAGAATTCTCTGGCAAAGTAGCTTTTCCATTAGAGAATGTTAATTGCTTGAAACTAGTCCTTCTTTTCAGGAATGTACATGCAGGACTTTATGGAATTTTTTTTCCTCTGGTCCAGAATGCAATTCCTACTCAAAGACAAGCCTAGAATAGCGAGGAAAGAGTCCAGGGGTTAAGGAGTAATACAGAATGGAAGGTATGAGGCTTAAGATCCTCTTCTGATAAGTTGTTGGTCTAGGCTAAAAGTGCTCCCTGTTTTGTAAACATCTCTGCAAAGCACTTGTTCCATATACTGCAGAAGTGTTCCACACTGACTCGGGTGCTGAATCTCTTGGCATGTAGGAGATGATCTTTAGGTTTTTGATCTTGAAAGGAAAGAAAACTGATTTAAAGCTGGGACTGTACCTGCATAACATACTGCAACCAGAGTCTCTGCGATTCAGAAAATAGTCCTGAATACAGGTTGGTGTTAAAAAAAAAAAAAAAAAGAGAATGTATTCAAAGAACGTATTGATGATTCTTGAGATCCTTTCCAACCCAAGCCATTCTGTGAGTCTGTCTTCATGACAAAGCTAATGACTCTTAGCTCATGGTCGTGTTTTGTAGCTGAAACGGTGACTTTACCACAAAGACTTGATCCTTATCTACAGATCTCAAAATTTCAGTTAGAGTTGCTAGGTAACAAATGCTGCATTTAGAATGTCTGATAGTTGATTATCAACTGCTCACTAATGTTTCCTTCAAAGGCTCCTGAAGTTTTGAAACCTGCAACAGGTTCTGCTGAAGATAATTATCTTTTTCACTGACCCGAGTGTTCAGCCAGGGACCTCAAATATTTAATAGTGGTATAAGTGTTCAGATTTGTGCGTTTGGGAAATTTACTGATTACATTGTCATTTATCTTACTCAGATAGTTGCTATGAAGACACTTCCATCCCTTTTGTAAAGATGAGCACTTTATCCATGTATAATTTATTCCTCTCTTGAATCAAAATTGCTGTATTGCTATAGTGTAGGTAAGAGGGGAGGAGCTTAAACAGATATTTTTTTTTCCATACCTGTTACTGGGAGAGCATCTGCTGTCAGACAGAGCTGCCAAACCTGGGGCAGCAGCAGCTTGCTTCACTGTCAGATGGTACTTCAGGCAGTTGTGGTAAAAGGCAGAAAAGGAGCAGTTGCATCTTGAGGGAATGTTCCCAAATTCCAGAGCAGTGAGGAAGAATGAAAAGTTACAGTATAATAGAAAGTATGAGATGCTGTGTTGAATATGAATTTTCATCCTTGAAAGCAGCAGCAGTAGAATGTTAGAAATATCTGTAGTTTCTTCCAAATGAATTTTTCTATTCTAAGACACCAGCTAATATGGTTAATCTTGTATCCAAAGAAGAGGAGTCTTAAGCCTGGGACTAGGAATTGTGATACTGGGAGCTCAAGAGAACTTGCTAATCCTTTCATTATGTAGTCAGTGCAATTTCTGATGGGATGGCTAGACAAGTATCATATGTGGTGTGACAAATACAAAAGCAGTATTTCTTGCTTTGTGAAAGACAAAGGCATTCAGCATGGTCTGTAGTCAATTTTTAATGAAAAAATATCAGCGTAATTGAAATAAACGTTCCAGAGTTTCTGAGGATGAATGTATTGAGAAGAAGTAGCTAGAAAAAGTCAGAAGTTACTATATTGAAAGGTGTTTTTATTATATATTTCTACTTATGTTTCAATGGAAGCACTGTTTTTTATTAACCTGACAATTACATTAAGTTGGCCAAAGTGCAAGGCTTTATGCTTTTTCACTTAAATCTCAGACATCAGTTATTACAAATATAATAATAGGCAGTCATTTAGTTGCCTAGTCAAGCATACAAACCTCTTGATAAAGAGATTTATGATTGCGTAAGCGATTGCAAGCAGTCCACATGTTTCATACAGATCTTCCTGCATGATCCTGTACTATTTCTATTTTCACACAGAAATCCTATTAAGATTTCAGAAATGACAAAATAAACGATGACAATATATACTGACAACAGTAAGTCTAACCTTTCCAAACTTTGAAGATATGCTTAGACTGTATAGGTTGTAAAGTTTTTAAAAGTCTTTTCAAGCAGGGCACAATTGAAACTTACTGAAAAAATCTTTAGAGCTTTGTACAAACATATTTTGAAATCAAATGTTTTCAGTTTTATTTCTAGAACGCTTTTAAAACTGCCTGGTTCTCTAGCTTAAGTACTCTTATTTTGACGAAAGAACAAGCAAGAAGTAAATATGTGTCAGAGAGCAGAAAATTTCTATTACTGGAACATAAGAAGATTGGAATAACCTTTCAGACAGAATAATGGGAGCAAAAGGTCTCTAACGTGGACCTTGTTAAGAGAGATTGTTATAGAGATTGTGAGCAATAGATTGGATGCAGTAGTGCAATATCCTATGCTCTGTATAGAAGCAGAGTGCTTGCTGCTGTTGTTTTAGTTGCATTTTGAGTTGCTCTGTTTGTATGACTACAATACTTAGAACGTACATTTGTGCCACATCTGTGACTTTTTACAATACTGGCCTCTTGTCAGGATTGAGGGAGCAGGAGGAATTGTTTCTCAAGCCATGGCTAAGCTGATGGTTTGAAGATGCTTGTATTAGGTACCTGATAGGGGTTTAATGCGCACTTGCCTGTGTATCTGTCAGTTCAGTGCCTTCCAGTAACTCTAATGATTTCTTTAAAATAATGTTTGAGCATTTTGTTTGCAAATAGACACGAGGCTTATTTCATTGATCTTTAAATGTTTTTCCTTCAGAAACAATGATCGCCCTCAAGACTCTGAGCTGAGACATTAACAATTGATCCTCTTTATCTCTCGACAGTTTAGAAATGCCTGTAGTATATGAAGGCAATAGCAGTATCCAAAGAGCAGTAGACCAAAGACTCATGACCAGGCCAGTGGTCACAGCCCCAAACTGCCAGAGTTCAAGGAGCACTTGTACCATGCATAGCATAGTAGTTGAACAAGTGCTTGGAAAACTGTGCTACTGAAGTAGGTGGCACTAGGTTCTTTTTCTTTTGTAGGGGGTCTTTTTTCAACCCTTGCAGTTCTTGTTGGCTTCAGAAACCAATTCATTCTTAAATATCACCAGAACCAGAGTATCTGACTTTATCTTTACAAACTTCTATTTACCCTGGACAAGTGGCATTTACACAAGAAAATAAAATTTCCTCACTGTTAAGGTCTGATGGTATTTGGATCAAGTTGATGAAGATGTTTCAAAGAAAGAATAAAAGGTACTCTCTGGAGCTCCTGTAGAGCCTGAATACCTTTTTCTGAACAGGGCAGAGCTGGACAGATATCTTAAAATGAGATTTATTTCATGTGTTGTGGGTAGGAAACATAAGTTATGAGCTCCAGTAAGGCATGTAGACAGCTCTCTCTTATCGCGACTTTTAGATGCAGTTTGTTTTCTTCCCTCTAGGGTCCAGCTTTAATTTTTTTGGAAGGGACACAAACCTTCCTCCTAAAATCTCTGAATGGCTAATTCTAAATTTCCCTGATTTGTTTCTTGATCAGTAAGAAAGAACATTTGCAGTAGAAATTCTGTGACACTTTCAGCTGGCTTCCTAATAAAATCCCTACGACAACAGAACAGCAAAAGAGGTGGTGATGTACTTTATGCTACTAGACTGTCTAATTTTTAAAAGTAGCAGAAATGACTTATGAGGCACTTATTATTCATCAAGTTCTCACAATGTTGCTACTCAATATTATTAATCCATGGCTTTTGGATAATTTCTTCAAATTTTAATTGAATGAGGTATAGTGACTACAAATATATAACACAGAATGTAATAATACTGTTCTTCGTAAATGTTACTGCTGTTTTAAAAATTGTTTTATTGCTTTTGTTTCAGTGGTGAGATACAGATGCAAAGTTGACCTTTTTACTTCATCAGATTTTTTTTTTTTGCAAGCCCTGCATGCCACTTTCTGAAATGCTCATACATTATTCCACTTACAGAAGTTTAGTTTTCATCAGTTGCTTGTAAATGATGTTCACCTCAGAAATAAACTGGAGGTTAGCTACCAACATATAAAATAATGAGTCTGTAAAAGTTTCTATGATTGTCCTAAATCATGCAGAGGGTAAAGCTGCTTCAGTAAGGTGAATAAAAGTTCATAACAGCAGTTTATGAATCAGCCTGTGCAGCACCAGTCGTTTTTGTGGTGGTTCCATGCAATTACAAAAGCAGACTTTAGAACAGTGAACAAGCCTTTGTTTTGGTGATATTCAGTTTTTCTCTAGGGTATTGTGTCTTTCATGGCAGGCAGGTGGTGGTGGTTTCTTTGTCCATTTCTACATTAGGAAATAATTTATGATCATGGATGGTTGGACTTAAGGACAACTGTGGTCATTTGCTTGGATTTCTCAGTTAAAATTAAAAATCTGCAAACAGAAAACACCGATTCATATTCTTTAAACTACACAGTGCGAGGGAAGATTTCTTCTTTGGTTTACCTTCCCTTTCACCAATGAGCAGTAGTAAGTTTTGAACAAAAGAACCTGACTAGGATATTTACCTTTGTAAAAGTGTTTTCTCTATTAGGCTGCTATGGTATTAACCTGTGCAGTTTAAATGGAGTTCAGCATTTTAAAAATCAACTTGCTTTTCATTTTGCTACTACAACTTATAGTTAGCTGCCCTTGATTCAGCAACTTTGTCTGAAAAAATGATGTGAAAGTCCTTTTGCTAAGAACTCTTAGCAAACTCTTAGTTTTCAGGTCTCCACTAAAGTAAATATTTTGAACAGGGAAACATGGAATTATTATTTTTAAGCAGTAATAACATAGGAAAATGGAGCGACATAGTGGTTCTGTCTGCTAAAAAATGATACAAATGAAGAAAATGAGTGTTACAGAATCACAGAATCACAGAATGGCCAGGGTTGGAAGGGACCTCAAGGATCATGAATCTCCAACTCCCCTGCCACATGCAGGGCCACCAACCTCCACATTTAATGCTAAACCAGGCTGCCCAGGGCCCCATCCAACCTGGCCTTGAACACCTCCAAGGACGGGGCATCCACAGCCTGTCTGGGCAGCCTGTTCCAGTACCTCACCACGCTCTGGGTAAAGAATTTCCCCCTGATGTCCGACCTAAATCTCCCTTCCCTCAACTTAAAACCATTTGCCCTTATCCTACAGTTATCAACCCTTTCAAAGAGTTGATTCCCCTCCTGTTTGTAGGCTCCCTTTAGGTACTGAAAGGCTGCAATGAGGTCACCCCACAGCCTTCTTTTCTCCAGGCTGAACAAGACCAGCTCCCTCAGCCTGTCTTCACAGGGGAGGTGCTCCAGTCCCCTGATCATCCTAGTGGCTCTCCTCTGGACCCTCTCCAACAGCTCCCTGTCTTTTTTGTACTGAGGGCTCCAGACCTGGACGCAATACTGCAGATGGGGCCTCACAAGAGCAGAGTAGAGGGGGACAATCACCTCCCTGTCCCTGCTGGCCACCCCTCTCTTGATGGACTTCTAGGTGTTTTAAGTATACCAACGAAAATTATCATGGGTGGCTTATTATCAGAAATATAAGGAAAGGTATTCCTTCTCTACCTATTAAATGTAGTTTGCAAGTTGTTTTTCTTGCTTGCTTTTTTTTTTTTTTTTCTCTTTTATTATACACATCTGAGATTAACTCTGAGGTGTGTATGTCCCCACCTGGATGGTGGATTCATAAGCTTAGAAATATGGACAATGATATTTGACATTTGAACATTAACAGGTAGTAATTTACTCCAACTCAGTGCTTTGTCTTCCTTGACCATACAGTAAACTGTATACTAGTACACTGGATTATGAAAGATATTGAGCATGTTGCAGTTAAGTCATCACTCTATCAAAATAAACTGTTTGAGTGGAGGATAGTCATAATGCTTGCACTTGAACACCTATTAACACCTCTGACTCGGAATTTCTGATAACATATCTGGGGTCTTTCATCTGAGCTTCAACTCTGATGTGTTGTAAAGTACTTCTCTGATTCAAAAATGTGTGTAAACTAGCTGATAATTAACAGTAAGGGAGTAGTCCTGTGTCAAGTTGGGCATACCATTTCTTGAAGTAGTTGTTGCACAGTCCAGTTGTTGCAACATCTTCAGACTGAGTCATAAGCATAATGTTGGGGAATCTGTTACTTGAAGTGATTTTTTTGATTATATAAGGCTAGAAAAGGAGCACTAAGCACTAAGGAGCTCCTTGTTTGAGTAGAAAAAAATTGAGTTTGCTTCCTCCTGCCGAACATGTTACAGAAGTTAATATCATTTGAAATCTGGAAAGAATATTTAGAAATATTTAGAAATTATTTAGCATGATAATAATAATAATAAGGCTCTGGATACTCAAAAGCTACATCCTTGTATAGAAGAAAGTGTAAGATTGTTATTTAATCTACGTGGTCTTTTCATTTAGCATAACAGAAACAAAATTTACTGGAAATAAGCCTATTAGCAGTCCAGTTAACAATATGAAGTCAGGTGAAAAATCACTCAGGATTTAATGCTTGCTAAGGATTTTAGCATGTGTTTCCTGAAGCAACAACTGTACCTGACTTCTTGTACTGGTCTCAATGAGGCTACACAGAGGCTTATTTACAGGCAGCAGGACATCAGCTGGCAAAACTGAGATCCAATGTAACTAGGCACATAGGAAACTCGTAGAAAATTAATTGAAACATCATATTTGATCCTTCCTATCAATGTAGAGAAATCTTGCATTGAAGAAAATGTACAGATTGTTAGTAGTTTTAGAGTGTTGTGAGGAACATGTTTTAGTGTTTTTTTGGTTTTTGTTTTTTGGGTTTTTTTAGGATAACAAATCCTTGTTTATTCAGTTAACTTTTTTGCACAAAATTAATATTTTGCTCCTTTTTAAACTTCTGATTTTCATTCCAGAAAACAATATGCATGACCTTTTAACCTCGCTTTTGTCTGAAATTTGAATTAATTGCAAATAATTATAAATATCTTCAATCTAAAAAAAAAAAATTCAGTAAATAGGTAGATAGTTGTTAAGAAGCAGTTGTGGTGGGAAGAATGGTCTTTGACAACAGAGAAGAATGTGGCTAGAGGCAGACACAAGGACTTCAGGTTCTTGAACATTGTTAAGTATTAATGGAGCAAGTACACCCAAAAGATGGCCTGAACATCACTGAAGATGAGCTCAAACATTTTCTGGGAATTATTTGCCTTTCAGCAAGCTGCTGAATTTTCTAAGCCTGTATACATTTGTACATGTCTAGGAGCTGACCTCACATTTTTTTGTAAGTGACTGCATATTTTTAAGACTTTTTCTCCCTTCTGTGAGAAACTGCAAAATGCTAAGAAATGTTCCAGTGAGAGGCATGATTTTAAATGTTCCAAACTTTAGACAAAATGGTTTTATTCTGATGGCTGCTGAGTGGAGCAGATATTCTTGGTTTCTGCTATTATGTGTACAGAAGTTTTAACTGTTGCATTGAGTTACTCATTCGGAATCACATTACAAAGCTTCGATTCATTATATTTTCAGGCTTGACACCACATTATAAAGCTATTTTCCAGTACAAGTTATTCAGTACAAAAGCTGGCAGAGGAAGCTTTATTTAATGAGTTTGAAATTTGGCTTTGAAAAGCAAGTAGCTACTGAACCTGGAACCATTTCCAAACATGCACTTCTGTGTCTTTTTTGGATATTTATCTACATTTAATGATAAGTCTTTTTTAATAATACGGGCTTACTCCAGAAAGTAAGTCTTTTCCTTTTCAAAGGTTAAAGATTAAAGAAAAAAGCTGGAGGCAAAATTAAACAAAGGTTCCTTTGTAGCCCTGAAAAATAAATAGCTCAATTTAAGCTCCACTGAAAAATTTCCAGGAGTTAAACTTTTCTCCATTCTTTTTTTCTTAATCTACAGCTTTATTTGAAATACAACGATAGTTAGTCAGCCAGAGCTGAATGCAGTGCAGGCTCCTGCCACAGCCTCTGTGGCCTTCAGCACGAAGACAAAGCACTTTGGCCTTCCAGCTCACAGATGGTGATTTTACCGCACAAGCATGTTTTCTTCCATTTGGGATCTCAGTAACTGACTCTCTATTTCATAAGTTGTGTATAGTGCTGCAGTGACATTATTACACGTAAAGTAAAAGGTAAAATGAAGATTCTCCCCTTCAGTGCACCTGTAAATAATCTACTTTTGTATGCTAGACGTCATGTTACAAATACCACTTTTTTTTTAATGTTTGCAAGCAAATGCATGTTTAATCTTCCCTTTCTACCAGTCAGAGGCAGTCTAATTGTGAAGAATGATATTATTTTCTGTTGTTTTCATGTTATGCTTTTGTGGGAGTCCAAGGCAATATTCCCAATCCTGCTCCCCTGGCTAATTGTCATGCATCCTAGCTTTAGAAGCTTGGTCATGCTTCCTAATGTCACTTAGGTTTCATTACAATTTTATCAAACACACTGTTCCACACTGCACTCTTATATTGCATACAGATCATTTAAAATACCATTTAATATCACTACAAGACACCAAAGCAGTATTTTCTTTTTTTCTGTTTTCTGTTTTTTGGTTTTGTTTTTTTTTTTTTTTTTTCCTAAGTCTATAAAATATTTTAGTGTTATTTTAATTTTCATTTTAAACTTCTCTTTTACTGCCAAGGAAGGACGTTCTTCTCTTACAGGCTTTCCTTTTTTGGACTTTCCCACTATTTTCTAGTTGTGCATACTTTCATAAGACATTTCTGCTTTTTCTTTCATAGCTGCATTCAGACTTGCTTTATTTAAATCTCTCCTAGCAAATTACAGAGGAATTAATAAGGGCTTTTAAAATGCTGTAGCACAAAGTGTTTGACTTCCTGGGTGATTCTGACGAAAGTCTGATGTAGAGAAGTGGTGTGCAGCCAACATGGTAAGCTCTGCTGAATGTAATGTACAAACTTGTCCTTTCCAAGAATAACCTCTGATTATAGAGGGTGCAATTGTTATTAGCTACAGACCATACAGAGACAAAATATCCAAACTGAAGATGCTCTCTTCTCTCGGTTCAGTTACTTTCCATGGTGTCATTTATTGTGAGTGATTTGAGGTGATGTTTTTTTTCAGCAGTCAAGAGCCAGGTGTTAAAGTTTGTGCTGCCATTCTGGTTATGTTTACTTTCAACTATTCTGAGAAAATGTGGGTGCCTCTTCTGCAATTCTTTGTCTGCAGAGGCTAGAGGTCCAGGCAATAAGCACACAGACGAGTACCAGGAAAATCTATTTTAA
This sequence comes from Lagopus muta, assembly GCF_023343835.1. Taxonomy (NCBI): domain Eukaryota; kingdom Metazoa; phylum Chordata; class Aves; order Galliformes; family Phasianidae; genus Lagopus; species Lagopus muta. The sequence continues at coordinate 16,739,128 of NC_064472.1, forward strand.
GCATTTTTGTCTAGTTTAACACAACAATCAGGCAGACAGCATGAAAGTCTGGTTAAAACTTCTGTTAAGTATAACAGAAGGAAGGAAAAATCTTATTAGTGGCTACTGGACAAGTATGAGCTACTACTCTAGGTTTGCAGTACTTTATTACAATAATATTTGGTTTGTTGTCTTGGTGACTGAGTGTTAACCTTTCATGCATAGGTACAGACTGTACTCAACTATGAATACCATGTGCACTAGCAAGTTTTTGTACTCTTCAAATCAGCAGTGAGAGGGTCCTTGTCCCAGTTCTTCAGCAGTTTCTCATTTATTATAAAATGAGAACATAGAAGCTTAAACTTCAGTTTTATCCTTTGATAAACATTTATACTGTGCGTCCCTGATCTGTACTTTGACCTACCTTCTTAGTCATTCTGTTAACACATCACAGAATCATTCAAAATCTTAATTTACCTACGGTGATTGTGACTATGTATGTAGCCAAGCACCGTATGCATCAAAAAAGTGCAGGTTTTTGTTAGTTTTTTTTTCTTATTATTCCATGTAGCTTTCAAGATTCTCTCCAACATCACTGTAGTTTTTGTTTTTCCACTGGCTTCTGCCAGTACTCTTTTTACTTTTCCAGCATCAGTTTCCTTGAACCAGGTGAGAATGCATACAACTTAGAGAGAAACTGCGAATCTGGAAGAATACAAGCTAAATACTGTTATATGTATACTTGCTTATATAGTGCTTATAAAGCATCATTTTCACAGTCTCAATTTCAGCTTTTTACTGAACTGTGAATTGCCAATTTTTTATAACATACTGAAAGAAATGAAAGAAAACTTGAAAACCATTAAAGTGAAGTTGTTCTTAGTTTTCTTAGTTGGCAGTATAATACTGATCACTGCTAACTCCGCTTTTCAGTTTGCCATCTGCACGCTTTTACATTTATTCAGTACGATCATGATATATTGTGATCAACATGGAAGCCACAGGAGGTTGTGTTGTGTGTTTGCATAGTAAAATAGCCCAGACAATGTATCATAAAATCAAACTTCTGAACATCTGATTTCTAGCTAAACTGAAGTTGGAAGTTGGGGAAAATGAAAGCCTTACTGTATCAAATCAAGTCTTTATATAGCATTTGATCTTCAAGAGTAAATGGAAGTTGATACACAGAGAAAATATAGCTGCTCCTCCTGTGTGGTCTTCCACTCTTTTAATCTACATTTTCTGAATCAGTTGCACTTCCTATATGGTTTGTATATTGTGGTTTTATGTTTTATTAACCTAGTTATCCATTGAATATATGCTATTTAGCATACAAAACATAGTTTGTCAACAAGATCTATAGGCCCGTTCCCTGCTCTGTGGTGTGTCCTCGTTTTTACTTCTGATCGGTCTAACCCCTCCTAGCAACTTCTAATTTTTCTAACTCTACTTCTTAAAAGCTATTATTATTTGTGGTTCTGAATTGACCTCTCTCAGAATTAGGAGGCTTTGGGGAGGTAGTAGCAAATGATAGAAGACAAAAAGAAAATGTCAACTTTGTTGTTTAGCATTTCACATTTTCAGGTTTCGTTATATTGGAATCTAGAAAAGAATATATATTCTTTAAAATTAAAAATGTTTGAGTGGATCACATCTCAGATTCTGAAAACTTCGGGGACCAAGTGTATAATGAATACGCTGTAAAAATCACAATAGTTTTCTGAGCTGTATTGTTGTGAAGAAACAATGAATGAAGTGAATGTTGTGTGATAGACATTGCATAGGCAATCTCATTGGAACTGTTTAATTGTGTAAGAGGTAAATTGGGAATCTATGTTATGATGCTCTCATCGTACTCATTACGTCAAAAAATAATAGCAATTATATTTATTCTCAAAATGCTATTAAAAACATTTAAGACAATGACAATTCACTACTTTTTTTAAGGGATATTTTATTGATTTAGTTACGTTTTGATTACCAAGAGAGAGGGAGAAAAATATCCTTTGCACATAAAGAGAAATAGCAACATTTTTAAAAATTATACTTAAACAATTAGTAAAGGCAGAAGATGCATGAATTACTTTTCTTGCAAATTTTTTCCCATCATACTGTCACCCATTATTTTTTTTCCCCATTGCTTATCATTAATCTTTTCAGAAGAATAAAACTAAGATTTGCTTTAGTATGTTCCCTATTTTGTATTTCCTGACTCTGACTGGAGGAAATAAAGCTGAAATAACACAAACTTTTCCTTTTTCTGCTGTTCAGTGAAACTGGAAATACCTACTATGTGATAAATAGTCTTTTTGTGATATTTTACTGCAGTAAGCAGGAAATAAAATGCTGAGAGAGACAGATTAGTATTGACCATTTGGAAACTTAATTATAGTAACAAGCTTTCTATGAGAACATCATCATCTCAGTAATGAGTAACAGAAGTATTTTAGTAACTGGTCATTATTTGAATGGTTTGACATGCAGCAAACATTATGAATTTTGATTTTTTAATTAACTGTTAAATTTCAGCAAATGATCATAAAATGCTTATTTCAGATAAAAGTTCTATATAACTGTTTTGTTCAACTAATCTTAATGCTTTATAAATTTGACTAAGTTTTGGTTCTTCTGTATTAAAGGCACCACTCTGCAGATGAATCAATGATTTAAAATTGACTTTAGCATAACAAGGGTAGAAGAAATCACTGCTAGAATTTCAGAACATAGAAAAGTGAAAAAACCTTATTTTCATGTATGTGTGGGAATGTGGACTAGTAATTCAGTAATTTTGACTTTTCAAAATAACATATAGGTTTTGGCTGCAGAAGTCCATCTCTAAATATAGCTGTGTATGTATGTCTGAGAAAGTACATTTTAAGTCTCTTGCTAGCTATGGTAAGCATGCTTAAAATGCCGTTTTCAACCCTTGTCATTTACCCTCAGTAACTGAACCTTGTTATCTAAAAGTCTTGGTTTTCATGCATATTGCTACTTTTTTTTTTTTTTTTTTTTTTTTTAGCTTTCATTCACCTCATTGGTGCATCCAATGTTGATGTGAAAAATGCAATGACTTTCAGTGGGTCTCTTGAAGACATGTTTGGGTACACTGTTCAACAGTATGAAAATGAGGAAGGAAAATGGTAAGTTGATTTTTTTCTTAAGTTTAAACTCCGAATTATCAGATATTCAGTGACTGAAGTTCTATACTGTGTTTCTAAATATGCCCAATATTTAAGCAGGATCGCTTTCTGTCAGTCTTCATCAGATCTCTTAAACTGATGAACCGCCATAGAGATGCATGCAAAGTTTGGGTGAAAAAAATCAAAGTCAAAATTTATATTTTCGTGATTTCCTCAAAGACAGAAATGAGTTCATAAATTGGGTAAATTCTCTCCATGCTAGAGCTGAGCTTTATGTTCTGTCCGAGCCCTCTTTTCTCCATTTACCATTCTCCATATTACCAAATAATTGTTCATCTTCCAATATTAACGTATCATCAGTGAAATTGCTCCTGCTGCACCTAACCTGTTTTACATATCTTTTCCTGAAGTGTTCTGTCAGTCATTATCTGAGCTGAGTTTCTGGTGTCTGTGGTGAGAAGGTTTCTCTGTCAAAACGTTTAGTAATACAATTCCTAGCTTCTCTTTTGGAGGCCTAATTGTATCTCTCAGTTGGTAATATATTGTCATCTGGGACTTGGCGCTGCCTTCTTCACCTGCTGTTTCCTTTTATAATTCTCCTGAATTATAAATTTGATTTTGGTGTGCTTACCATTATCATTACTTGTCAGTCTTTTGATAAGCAGTTTATGCTCTCGCCTCGTAAGAACTAACATCACAAGCAAATCATGGGGTTGGAGGACTGAAATAGCAATTGAATGGTGAAAGGTTTGGGAACCCTGAGGTCTGCATCGTTGTTAGCTGATTTCTCTGTTTTTCCACAAGCTTTGCCAGCAATCTGACATTCTTGATAAACCCCAGGGACTCCTGCTGGCAGCCTGGGATGAAGGACATGTGGCCACTTGACAGCCACGCTGCTCCGCGGTGCCTCAGTGGATCCTTTCTTCAGGCACCAGGCCTGCTCGGTGTCTGAGTCTGCACAGCATGGGAAGTGCTCACTGAAATGAAATCGCAAAGCCTGCTTTTGAAAGTGCTAGGTCTTGACTGTCTTTGTTGCAGGATGTTTAAATACCAATCTGCATTCAGATAATGAAAGAAAGATAAATAATGACCTTTTTTGAGCTAATTTAGACTTTTAGGAAGTGGCGTCCATTCTAGGAGCAGGTATTTTGTACAGTAATATTGCCGATGACTGTCCTGAAACCTTGTACATGCTAAAACTATATGAGCCAGAAGTTACTACTCTCCCATTGGCTGAAGGAAGACCACAGTCTAAGCCAATGAGTGTCAACATCTGTGAACACTGAACTCCCAAGTTGCTGTTAAGTTTTCAAGCTTTCAGCTTCCTGCAGTGTAACAACATACTGAGCAAGAAAGCTGCAGGCTGGTAGTTTAAATATAAAAAGCTTTTGTGGTGCTTTGTCAAGTGCTATAACTCTACCTAAATATCCCAGGTAGAGTTTTTCAACAGAAACAGATGTTCTTAAAACCAGATTGCACTTGTTTCTCAAAGAAAAAGTAGAGTCCACTGGGCCAACAGATAAAGTGGTTTTTCAAACCACTTAATTCACAGGACTCTTCTTTTTTTTTTTTTTCTGAAAAAAAAGCACAATATGTGGTCATAGTCCTACTGAGATTGATCACCTCTTGTGCGATGTCAAGCATACTCAGCTTTTCTGCAGTTAAATGGAAGTCAGAGATGCACTAGAGGTTGTTGTGCATGCTTCTAAGTTTTGGTGTATGCTGTAATGTTCTTTTTTCAGCTTGAAAGATCAGTCAGATATAATATGTGCTCAGACCATTTGATTTGCTTTTAAATATTAAAAAATCGTACTGGATCACAATAAGCTCTTTCAGTATATTCATTTGGAAGCTGGATGGTGTACTGGGTTTAAATTCTCCTTTCAGCTTCTTTTTAAAATCCTTAGACAACATCTTACCTGTATTCTGTAGTTGGTTCATATATCTTCTGCCTGGAATCATTAATCTATGATCAAAGGCAAAATTAGTTCTCACAGTAACTATTCATAATCACCTAAGTGTCCAGGAGCAAATCTTACATAACTATTACTCTTAATGGCAGGGTTTCTGTTTCCATCATGTGCTATGATTCCATTTTAACTTGAATTCTTCCTTTCACTTAATGGAGTCAGCCATTCACCGGGTAGCGAGGCTGACAAAGATGTGAGAACAAAAACAGCAGCCATCTCTAAAAAGCATTTTCTGCTGAAACACTGAATCTAGGAGTGAATGTTAATTTTTAGTGCTTACAAAATATTATGCAAGAATAGAGATTTTTGATCATATAATCTTTTTTTTTTTTAATTGCACAGAATAAAAGCCATCTATAATGTATTTTGAACTGCTGACTCAGATTCTGCTTGGTGTTTGAGAGCCTCCCCTTTTGAATTTGATCCCTGCTCAGCACTGACATTTGAAATTTTTCTCCTAAAATATATTAACAATCAAGAATGACACAAATAAAACATATTTTTCCTTCCATACTGCTCACAATGTTTTTCGAAAATCCACCCACTGATACTATTTAAATATATATTTGGTATATAGGAATATTTCCTTTCCATGTTCCTTTTTAAAGAAGAAACAGAAGAGCTTCTTTTTAATGTGTCTGAATGAGCAATATTAGACACTTTTCTTATTTTCCATTCTACATTCTGTGTGAAGAGCTTGCTGCAGGTATGTTCTATCTGTAAATTTTATTTGCCAATTCTCATGCATTTAGTGGAAGACGAAATTTCAGATAACATATTTAATTTGCAGGGTCCTTATTGGTTCTCCATTAGTTGGCCAACCTGAGAAAAGAACAGGAGATGTGTACAAGTGCCCTGTAGGAAGGGACAACCAATCCCCCTGCATAAAGCTGAATTTACCAGGTATGAAAACAAATGAAGCTGATATGTGGAGGTTTGAATTTTAAGAGATTTTTATTTAAGAAATAAGTGTTAAAGTTATTTCTATTGAGAAAATTTACTTCTGACTTCAGAAGTAAATGTGAAGGAAGTTCTGTTTGTAATGTCAAAAACATTTTTATTTTAAAGCTCCTCATTGCCCTTTGGAAAACATGCTTGTACTTGTAGAATGGGCATTGGCTGTGTTATCCAATTATTGTTATGACTGGCACTGATTGACTGTGGTTTGGAAATTCTGGCAGAAAGACCAAGGATCATAGATTCATAGGCCACCCTTTCCAAAGCTCCCTGGAGCCAATGAGAGCCTTCCTATTGCCTATTCAGTAAGATTTTGATAATCACATAACTACCAAGAGCCAAACTGAAGTACCTAAATAAGGTGCAGGTAAATATTCATCTGTTTCTTTGCCTAGTGTCAAGAGATACTCACTGCAGACAGAAAGAGTTTTCCCCTTGATATGAATTCTCCTAAATATGCCTGTCACCCTATTTTTTTCATTCTTTTCCCTTGAAAATCTTAATGTCAGTAATGTAAAAAAAAATCAAAAAGTTGCAAACATAGAAGCTATAATTCATGTATAGCAAGACAAGGAAAAAAAAAAAAAAGAATGTGTTCTATTTGACAAAACTGTGTGAACAATAATGTTTTGCTTTTATAGTGCTGTTATTTTTACTTTATTATTTTTGTAGTTAAAGAAAACTATTTGAGACAGCAACGCAGACAAATTTTCTGGGATAAAAGCCAGTCTCAATTTTTTTTCTTGTTCATTGGAACTGAAAGAGGAGGATGAAGGGGTGCTAAAATATTTGATGGAATCAGTGTCATTCTGTGTTTTATTTTAGAAGCTGGAAGCCCTATGGTAGCAGATATATACTTTAACATTTTGTTTCCACATTCTCAAATACTTAACATTTTAATCTATTTATAGACGCTACTTCAGTGCCTAACGTCATGGAAGTAAAAGAAAACATGACTCTTGGAACAACCTTAGTCACTAACCCGAAAGGAGGCTTTCTGGTAAGGAAGAACTTTTTGCCAATTTCAAGAGAAGTCTGTGTTTTCCTTAGGTACCATACCAAATATTTCACCCTTTTTCATCTTTTAAAGGCATGTGGACCGCTCTATGCTTATAAATGTGGGCGTTTGCATTACACAACTGGAGTCTGCTCCAATGTCAGCTCCACTTTTGAAACTGTGAAAGCAATTGCTCCATCTGTACAAGGTATGCATGCCACAGGAATTCTCTTGTGTGTCTGAAAATACAAAGTGCCAAACAAGATGAATGTATACACACAGGCATACCAAAAAGTACAAACTCCTCTCCTTAGCTAGTAGCATTACCAAGTTAAGTAAATGTTTTCATTGCCAGTATATAACCTAAATTCTTTCTAATTTTGGAGTTTATCTTCATATAAACAATTATTAGAGGGCTATGTAACATCCAAACACAATTGCTAAAATTAGTTGCTTATGTTTTTTACTTAAGGCCAAAAGGCTCTTGTTAAACAATGACAGCATGTTGTTAAAACTTAATTCAAACCCAATTTAGTAATATAAAAATCTTAAAGGCCTGGTACCTTGGAATATCAGAGAGGAATTGGTATTTAATAAGGCATGCTCACCAGTAAATATTCCAGTTATGTGATCTTCTAATCCCATTCTTAAACATCAGTTTGCAAGTGAGTGGTTTGCTGTTCAAAGGAATACCAAACCACATAAACTACCATAGAAAAGTTGTTGAATGACAATTTGCATCAAGCACGTCAGCTCAGACCCGTTATAGAGGGATATATGTTTATTAGTACGTCATAAAAGTAATTATTATAATCATAATAGTTAGCTGCAATTATATATTTGAACCTTATTTAAATCAATTACTACGTGGCCATCTGTGTTGCAGAGTGTAAAACCCAGTTGGACATCGTCATAGTCCTTGATGGGTCCAATAGCATTTATCCATGGGAGAGTGTCACAGCCTTCCTTAACAGTCTTCTGAGAAACATGGATATAGGTCCTCAGCAAACACAGGTAAAGTAATAGACATTTTATTGTTGTTTAACTTGCAGGGCAAAGAAAAAAATCACAGGAAATTAAGTAAGAGCACTGTCTATGGAACTCTTTGTAATTATAACACCATACTGTAATGGAGTGCAAGAACAAAGCAGCTGAAAACTACTACTGAGTCTGTCTATGCTGCTGAGTGGTGATGTCAGGGAGGCTCTCTCTTCTCCAGCTATTCAGTCTGCTTGAAGAGACCAATTTTCTAACTGAGTGGCAGAAGTTAAGTGTCTTAAGTAAGGCAGTCTGAGCTTTGTCCTTTCCTGCTCCCTTCCTTTTCACAGTTGCTTCTTGTCTTTATAGCACAAAGGACATTACTGCTCCTCTAAGACAGACATTCGTAGTTCAGACTCTTGATTGTAAGATTTCTGGAGCGGTGTTCAAAATTTTGTTCTGTGGAACACCAAGCATATAAATTTGAAATGACAATAGCAAATGGCTTTAAAGCTGCATTTCTTTAATGGCAGAAACTTCTTTTCTTCCTAAAAAGGCCCAAATTCCCTGCTGCAGTAAATCAGAGCAGTTTCATCAGAAGCTACAACCAATTATCACAGTTCAGGGCGTGATATGTTTCACAGAGTTTTCAATAGAGTATGCAAACAGCAATTTGACCATAAAATGAGGAAGGGGCCAACATTTTAACATAGAAAGTTTGATTGACAAGAACCTCCTGTCACTTGACCCTCTCTCTCCTCCCAAAGTAAAGGATTTTTTATGATCCTTTATGTTATTTGATGTGCTATAGGCCAAAAATCTTTTTGCTACTTCTCATTAGCTCCTGCAGATGTAAAGGATACAACTGTCCACAAAGAATATCTGTCATTTTCCAAGTTAATAGGGTTAACATCCAAGTCCGCTATTGGCTGTGCTGAATGCAAGCTGGTAAATTGTTACGTATAAACTGTCACCTTCACAACTGTGTCCTCTTATTTTATACATGCCACTTTCCTAGATAGTGTGAGGAAGAGGGAAAAACAGTGAGATGTAACAGAAGGAAAAAAAAAAATGCTCTTGGTCCTTAAAGTGGTGATTGCTCAAGTACACATAGTATCTTGGGAAAATACTTAAAGATCAATGGCTGCATGAAAGTCATTACTCCTTGTGCCCAAAGGGCTTCATGGAAAGAGTATGTAGGGCAATGAATGATACTGCACCCTCACCCTGTTCCTCACCCTGAGATTCTGAATTTTTTTACATTGCCACACCTCTTTTACTTGATTTTGGATTCCTGCTTTGTCCTGCACAAAAGGTCTTCTTGCTGATCTCCTGCTCACATTCCGGCAGTCAGCTATCTCCACCTGCAAAATCCTTTCTTTCCAAGTTTTGGCATAGTTACCCTTTCTTCTCACATGTATGCTTATTTACTCAAGAGCGTCAGCCTTGGCATCTGGTTACTAAAGAGCTGAAACATTTGAGGGGCAGATAAGAATGGGAAAAGGAAGAGAAAGATTGGAAAAATGGAAATGGAAGGCAAATATTTAAGGATTTCTGGGAGAACTCGTTACCTTTCCTGTCCCTTCCTCCTAAGAATTTTATCCTAGCTAGCCCTCTCCTTTCCCCCCTGCTCCCTATCTAAGAACGCACTCATAGCCACAGGCAGTAGAAAGTTTATTCTGCTTCTTCCACCCATGCTTTCTCCTTTCTCAGAGGTTGCATTTAAACTACTGTTGAATAGGAAAGAGGAGAAATAGCAGAGCAGGCTGGTTTCTTCTCCTTCATCTAGAAACAAAATAGAAATAAATGAGCAGTTGTTTACTTTCTCTGTTTTAACCATTTTTTCCTGTGTTCGTTTTCTTAGGATTTTTGAACTCATTGAAATCCAGTGTACTTTCACTGGCTTCAAATTGTTTTCTTCTCATTCAGGAAAGGAATGAAGTGATTACAGAATGGCTTCTTAGCTTGGGTGTGACTTGTTCAAAACTATGTTTTGATTACTGACTTAGAAGAATTATTTTCCACTCTCATTTACCCTGTGCATGAACAATAGCCATTAGGGTTGTGGTAAGTCAGAACAGAAATTCCTCAGTATCCCATTTGGCATATTTGAAAGTGAAAGCTAGAAGATTCAGATGCAAAAAGACAAATTTAGTATAATATTTTTCAGAAATGCTTCTTTCCTTTCCTGTTTTCCCTTCTCTGAAAAATAATGCCTTATTGATAGTTAAGGTACATATCCCAAGCCTAGGAATAGAAGTTGGAAAGAAAACATGACAACAGAGAAGAGGAAATGGAATATGGATTAAATGAGAAAAATAATGTGAAGACAAAAATATTTCTTTCTGCTTTATTTCACTTTTTAATACAACTGCAAAGAAATAACTTTTTTCTTTTTCTCTTTTAAATTCTATGGAGACAACTTTTTTTTAATATGAGAATGCACTTTTTCAATCCTTTGTATATGAACAACCTTCTCATAGAAGGATATTTTAAAAATACTTCAATATGCTTAATTCTAACTTCATAGCTCTACTGTAATGGCACTCGGAAATTTTAAAACATGTTTTTTATTCTCCATTAACACAAGAGAGCCATAGGTATTTGGCCTGATCCTTATTATGTCCCTAAGGATTGTATCAGTGGACTAATAAATCATGTCGCGTCATATCTTATATCCAGAAGAACAGAACTGTTTTAAAGAAGTTTTAAAAAAAATAAAAATAGAACGGAGAAAGGCACCTTTAGTGGCTTAAAGGTAATTTGTGTCTGACTCTTTTTGAGCATGGTAGACCAAACAAATTGTAGCTGGGTTTGGCTGTACTTCCCACACCCCTGTGATGTGAATCCCATCACGTAATTTCCATGTACAACATGGTTTAGTAATTGATTAGGAAAGCCAGAATATGCTCTCCAAAAAAGAGTCTGCTTTCACTAACAGAAGGAACAACGGGAAGTTATTGTCATTTAGAATGTTTTGTTCCAAAGTAGAACAGCCTTTTCACTTGCAATGTTCTCTGTTGCAATGGCTTTTTCATAGGAACTGGAGACAATTAAAGAATTATTCCCTTGTATAATATAGGATCTGTGGTATGCTAGGGTACTGAGCTTCGATTTAAGAACTGATGTTCAGTAGATTACAGTCAATAATGTTGGGAAAAATGTAGTTTTTTCTGAAGTGGAGCAGAATTCATGTTTATCACCATAACTCTACTGTGTTTTCCAGATTTAAATTAATTAGTTCATTTAAATTAGCGCTGCTGAAGTTATGCAGTTTGAAGATGTTTATTATCATATAATGGTATATTTGCACTGCGCTGGTATTTCATTAATGGTTTTCTGTTAGATTCAAACCTTCGTCACCATCTCATATAATAAAATTCTAATTTTAAAACTTGAACTTTAATTTATGATCCTGCAGGAGACCTGGACATGCAGCCTAGAACTGTTTTGTCTATTCTGAGAAGTTATGTTACCTTTTGTGAGGTGTGGCTCATCACTGATGCCATGAAAGACGTAGAACGTGATGACTAGTGTTTTCAACACTACTGCTAAGGAAGGGTCTCACAGAACAATTGTATCCCACAAGATAACCACATGCCCCTTTTCCTTCCTGATTTACAAGCTATACAACACAGCACAGTTCTCCAGACTCAGATGTTCTTCCTATTCACTTCCTGAGAAGGAAATGCTCAAAATGTTTACTTGCTGTGATCATGTACAGTGCTTCCTCTCAAGTAGGAAATGATACAAGTCAGTGTCTTTTTTTAGGAAAAAGACAACATCAGCATGAGTCTCTCAAACAGTGAAAGATGGGCAGATACTTATTATCCTGATCTTGGCAGAAGTCAGTGATCAGTTTAACCCTTGATGTCAATAAAATCTTCAGTGAAGGAGCCTGAATCCACAAAAGCAGTCTCACTGACAAACAGAAATCTCTTGCTGCGTTTCTTGTGCATGGTACTGAAATAATTGAGGCTTTCCTCCTGATCCAAAAGGCCAAGCATGATGAAAACCTGTTGTTTTTCATCAGTCAATAGTAATCGTTCTAAATGATCAACAGCATCCTTTTCAGATTAGGTTATACGAAGGAGACTAATAACTTGCTAATAATCATTAGCAAAATAAAATAATTATTAGAAATAGATTGTTGACTGCTACCACAAAAACAAAACAAAACAAAAAGAAGAAAAAAAATTCAGTCATGAATATAGTATTATCTACAGAACAGAAACAATGATATCATGTTGTCTCAGTGTTGCTTTCACAGACAGATGCCAAAAAACGGTTAGAGAAAAACTTAGAGAGAAAAGGTTAAAATGACTCGGGTGGGATAGATTTTGCATAATACTTTTGTAATTTTATTTAGATAGTGTTTCATAATGTTCATGACATCAAAGACTAGTACCAAAAATTCGACAAAATCTATTCTTCTACTGCAAGTCTCCCTTTTTGTTTAAATATAAGCAGTGAATGCCAGCAATCAAACATTGTGCATGGTCTGAGAGGCTATGAAAGTACCCCAGGAAACACTTGCAAAGCAATTGCAAAGGACGTACTAAGCCACCTCTAAAATAATGTGATGCTTAGTATCTACATGCTAGAGTGGTTTTAAAAATAGATGAGCGAGACATAAATGTGCCATGTAATACTGCATTATCCTAAATAATACCTATAAATTGCCATATGTAACATAAAATTGAAATATGCTAATGGAACACTGTGTGGATTCTTCCCAGTAAAAGCTGTCAAGTACCTGCCAAAACATTAAAAGTGACAGAAATGAATGAGGGAAATTAATTAGTATTTAAGGATATTGCTTATGTTCTTTTCATTTTACAGTTTGTTTTTGCAGCAGGTTCCCTCAAGCATTTGTGTTTGTTTTCAGTCCGGGGTTGTTGCATTTTTTTTGAGTCTTTTCATCACCCCCTTGTTCCAGGAGCAGCCATTTTGTATTTTTTCCTCTGACATTTGTCAGGGATATTATTTTGGCTTACCTCCTCTTGTGATAATGGTTATGCTCTTTTGTCTTTATAAAGATATGGTTGCTTAGGTCTTCCTCTCAACCCCAATGACCTAAGTTTATCAACAGAGTGTTGTTTCTAGGCTGTGTGTAGAGTAAATAGTCTGTTGATTTATAGAGCTTTATGTTTGGACAGAATTAGGAGTTGTATGTGAAGTACAGTCTCATATTCTTTAAGGAAATCCCTTTGAAAACTTGTGACTGCTTGTTAGGGCGTTGAGTGCCTTGTCCTAGAAGTGAGCAGATCTGCATTTCAAATGACCCTGTGTCAGGAAGAACAAGGAGTTGAGCTTGCATTTTACTTTGTTCCCATTTGTAATAAAGAAACAGCTTAGAAACTTGAGAAGATTTCATTGACGTTAACTGTTTTCCAGTTTCTATTTCTCAAATGCTTATAGGTACTTCATACTTGGGGAAAAGACATGGAGTACATTTTTTTCTCCTGGCTGTAGGTACAGATGAGCATTTACCTCACTGCAAGAGATGTAGCTACTTTCTTTAATGGTGGTTGATTTTTAATATAAATGTTGTGTTTCAGGTTGGAATTGTCCAGTATGGGCAGACTGTAGTCCATGAATTCTACCTGAATACCTACTCAACAACAGAAGAAGTGATGGCTGCAGCCCTGAGAATACGTCAGAGGGGTGGCACACAAACTATGACAGCCCTTGGAATAGATACAGCAAGGTAAGTTCACTAAATATTTTCCTGAATATGACAGGAACAAGTTTAAAAGATATCAAAAATAGGATGACTTCATTTAGCTAGATAAATGAGATTTAAGGTGAGGCTGGATAAAAAACCTGTCCAACCTCAATGACAGTTACATGTGGCACCCTGAAAAGGCAGCTGTTTCATGAATGAAGGAAATGGGAAAGAGAAAACACGTGGAATAAGTTCGTAGTCCTAAGCGAAGGCAATTGAAGGACTTGGGTATGCATGTAGGTTAGGTAGGAGCTGTGTATGCAGAGGGATAGATGAAATTAAGTTTTTCAGAGGAAATGGGAAAAAATTGAAATTTTAATATTAATTTCTTTCTTCTGAGGTTAAGATTATTGTGGGATTTAAATCCATGTTTGTCAACAAGTCCAGAAATTTTATGTCAGAAGTCTTTAAATCTTCTAGAGCACTGGGAAAATAAAAACTCATAGAATCTTAGAATGGTTTGGGTTAGAGAGTTCTTTAAAGACCAACAGGAGTGCCTTTTTGTAGATCAGGTTGCCCAAAGCTCCATTCAGCCTCACTTTGAACAATTCCAGTGTAGAGGCATCCAGGCTTCTCTGGGCAGCCTGTTCCATCCAGCACTTCACTTTTCTCATAGTAAACAATTACTCCCTTAGATTTAATCAAAATTTGTCCTGTTTTGGTTTAAAACCATTCTACCTTGTCCTACTACTACACTCCCCGACTTAAAAAAAAAAAAAAAAAAAAAAAAAGTCCCTCCCAGTCTATCCTGTAGACTCGCTTTGAGCAATGAAAGACTGCAATGAGGTCTCCTGGAGCCTGTTCTCAAGACTGAAGAATTCCAGCTGCTTCAGCCTATCTTCACGGAAGAGGTGCTCCTGCCCTCTGATCATCCTTGTGATCCTCCTCTGAATCTCCTTTAACCCCCTACATGGGTCACCTAGTCATAGAAGGAGATTGGTTTGGTCAAGCAGGACCTGCTTTATATGATTCCATGCTGGCCAGGCCTGATGCCCTGACTGTCCTGCACGTGCTGTGTGATCAGACTCTGAGATGGCTTTAGCACAGATTACCCAAGAATGAACTATATTCATACACACAAGTATAACAACAATCTGTACTGCTAAGCCTTTCATATTTTTTCCCTTTTCTCCTACTTCTAGCATAACAGCTTTACTTTATTCCATGACATAGCATGTCTCTCTTCCCAAATATTCTTCTAGTTTAAATCTGCAGCATCTTACTGATTAACTGTTTAAGTATCTGATTTGTTGATGCTATGCCTTAAACCCAACAACATTATTACTTTTTCTCAGTAATATTTGAGGAATACTTTGTTACAAGTAGGAATTCCATGGAGCCCAAGCAAGCTCACGCAGAATCAATTAGCAAATACTGAGAAAGTGTATGTGGTTCAGAAAGTCCCTGTGCACCACAAACCCTCACAGGCTGTTATGTACAGGAAGTATCAACAAAGTTTCCTCAGCTCTTGCAGTCCCTCCTAACTTCAATTTTTGGTTG
Organism: Lagopus muta; assembly: GCF_023343835.1. Lineage (NCBI taxonomy): Eukaryota > Metazoa > Chordata > Aves > Galliformes > Phasianidae > Lagopus > Lagopus muta. Next base: position 16,754,377 of record NC_064472.1, read on the forward strand.
TCATCCGAGATGAATCTTAGCTTTTATTTGCGTGGGCAGTCTTTAAGATTGGTGATACTTTTCTAAAAAGAGGAAGCCTTGCTTCCATCTTCTCCAGAACCCTATTCCACCGTTTACTTTTACGGTTCCGTGCAGAACCGTGTCATGCCCAGCCTGCATGAACACCCCCTCAGTGTTCCTTTCCCCATCTGCGGTGCTCATTGAGTCACCCACGCCTGCCGTCACTCACTGGGAGCCTACTTCTGCCACGTCTACAACATCCTGTTTTGCTGTAGATGCGTGCTGGTAACTGAAGAAATACTTCTGGCTTCTGAAAGTGCTGTTTTAGTATGAAAATAGACTTTTTTCAGATGTGGATTTTGGAGGAGGGGTTTTGATTGACATGTTTTTGTGTTTTTTTTTAAGCTACCAAAACTGTTTTTAAGATGACAGTGTATTCAGTTAGGAAAATAATTATTCACCATCCAACACTGTGCTTTTCTTCTGTCACAGTTGAAAGAATCCTTGTGAAACACTGACTGTAAACTCTCATCTAAATTCCAATTGGTCTTGTTTGTATTTGTTCCTGGTTAATTTTTATTTCTTTTTTCCTACGTTCTACTTAATGTAACATATTTTGTATCAGGGTTGACTAGCCAAAATGATGTGTGTGCAAGATGTTGACTTTGCCTTTTTCAAACCCTTTATACCTCCTTTAGGGAAGAGGCATTTACTGAGGCCCATGGTGCACGAAGAGGAGTACAAAAAGTAATGGTTATTGTGACTGATGGGGAATCACACGACAACTACAGATTACAAGAAGTGATTGATAAGTGTGAGGATGAAAACATTCAGAGATTTGCAATTGCTGTAAGTGAAAAGTAATGGGAATAAAAGTAGGAGTCTGAAAAGTGTTTCACCTTTCAGATGTCTGTCTAAAATGCTTATGTCACAGAATCTTGATTGAAATATAATCATTTCGGAGATTTGCAAAAAAAAAAAAAAATTACCTTTTTTTTCTGATCTTAAAGCATGAAAGAAAAAATTATCTGACAAGGTTTAAGGTTTAGTTTTGGTTGGTTTTGTGTATGTGGGTTTTTTTGTTTGGTTTGGTTTTTTCTTGTTCATTTGTTTTTTTTTTTTCTGTGAAGATAAATGAAAGAGTTTAAGAGGCAGTATAAAATATAATCTTTTTTTTTTTTTTAAAAAAAGGAATAGTGAACAGAGAAGATTAGTTCAAATCTTCTGAACAGTTTGTATAAACATGTTATCCACTTAGAAATAAACAATAAGAGCAAAGGTGCGTTATGGATGCACTGTGTGCTGGAATACTGAAGCTGTCATTTCATGTTTAGCAATATCAGTAGCTGAATGAGAGGTTAAATATGATGAAAGCTAACTCATACAGAGTGTTATGGAAAAAATAATGATAGATTTGGTGTAACCTCTGCTGTATTTGTATATTCTATGCTGGAATCATCTGTTTTTTTCTCATTAACTTTTAAGATACATTGGGTTGTCTCTGTTCCTGTCTCTCTCTCTTTTTTTCTCCTAGTAAGAACAACCTGTCTTATTAATACTCTCTGGTTCTGAGAACAGACTAAATAATCTCAAGCACCAAAACTGATGAAGTATAGATTTTTTATTTCCCCTTCATGCCTTAAAGAATGACCCTTGGTGGCATTGTTACCAGATGACGAAAAGCTTACTTTCCTTGCATGAGTAACCATACAATGGCATAATAGGGGATCAAACATTTTCAAAAAAGTAATTGTCTTTAAATAAAATCATAGAACTGAAGATTAGTTACATACAGGTGGCATTTTCAATAGTTGCATTTATAAAGCTAGAGAGCACTGAAAAAAAATGTCCTTGCTGATTATGCAGCAATTTTTAGCTAAAATCACTGTCTAAAACCAAATTTGAATTGCTTCAGTGTCCAGGAATGCTAGAACACTGAAATGTGTTTGGGGTTTCCCTCTCAAAGCAAGAAAGTGCACAGATTTATTTTTTTCCCCCCAGAAAAAATAAGTGTTTGTCAGAGAATTGGAAAAATTAGCCTTTTTATTCTGAGGCATCCTGAATTTTTAGGGCAGCAATTTTGAAACTATTAGCCAAATCTGAAGTCTTGTAGCATCATACTGAATGTAATGTCATGATGTATTTACAGGCAAAGTTATACGTTACAAAAACTAACTATCCTGTTCATAAATAAGTATGTCCTTAATTGTTTGTATATTGTGTTGTGAGAAGAACTGGTGGTACATATTTAGAAGTCAGTACAATTATATATTCTGTCTGGGACAGGGTTGTTTTTTGTTTGTTTGTTGTTTTCTAAATTAAGGTCTATGTCAACAAATCATAGGAATTTTGTGATGAAAGGATGAAAGCAGCAGTTGAGGATAATATATATAGTACACCATACAATTGCTTTGCTTGCTGTTATTGGTGCTTGCAGAAAAAAAAAAAGAAAATAGTGAGCTCTCATACAGTTCTGTTCTAGTTACAAAACAATGGCTTTTATTCAATGAAGGCTATAAATCTGAGGGAGGTTTTAATAGAACAATGAAGGTTAGATATGATTTTCTAATATTTTCTGACTACCTTCCTCTAAGGTATCTTTTAAAAATAGGATTTAAAACATAACCTTGGTTCTCTTTTTTTAATCCTCTATAGATTCTTGGCAGCTACAGCAGAGGAAATTTAAGTACTGAGAAATTTGTAGAGGAAATAAAATCAATTGCCAGTAAGCCTACTGAAAAGCATTTCTTCAATGTCTCAGATGAATTGGCTCTTGTAACTATTGTTGAAGCCCTGGGAGAGAGAATATTTGCCCTTGAAGGTAGGACATTATTTAAAATTTTACTTTATGCCTGCATTACTGCTGAGGCAAACACAAGAACACTTGCTTTTATCTTCTTTTTCAGTGTATTATGCTGCATAAAATGTGTTATGCAAGTATTTTTTCAGCTGATCATAAAGATATTTTACAGTACACATCAAAAACATAGATAATAATTTGAATTATGTTCAGATGGATTAGAGCAGATGGAGACAGTAGCCTAGAAGGGTAAGAAGGGTCACTATTACCATTTTACCCCTGGGTGAACTTGAACTCGCCTTCTCTTATGTAAAAGAGTGTGTCCTAGACTGCCCCATGATCATGTGTTTGTCTGCCTTTGCCTTTAAATTCTCTTCATGGTTAGTTATTAACTACAATGTATTAGTTTGCTGTACAAGTTAATGTGAATTTTGTATAGAGAGTTGGTAAGATATATTTTTTCTTTTGGAAATGCTTGTGATTGTCAGATTTTAACAGAGTTAAGTTATCTCCTAATATCTCCTCACATTCTCCATCCAAATTAGGCAACACCATCCAACTCTGTTTCAAGTACAGTGCTGGTAATAGAAGACTGAAGTTTATTAGTTATTAATTACAGTGACCAACTCTGAAGGGCTTAGTGTCACACAAAGACAACATCCATCTGTTTGGGCTTATTTTTTTTTAACATTCCAGCTTTCCAAGTAGCTAGAATTGTGTAGTTTATGGCTGGAACAAAAGATAATGTTGAGTTGAATGTCAAAATAAATAAATAAATAAATATGAGAGATTATATTAAAGGTCTTTAAATTTCCGTTAATGTTTCTTAGACATATAAGTGTTTGTAGTGTATCATTTAGTGTGAGTTAAATGTTTCTATCATCAGTTGTTTGCTACTAATTTTTTTTTCCCCATTTTGTATATTCTTATTTTTTTCCCTTTCTGAAGGATTTTATTTCCTCATTTATAAACCAATTTTACTTGAGACTAATTCAACTCTCTGAAAACCCAAGTTTAGCTTACTGAAGCTTACTCAGTACTTTAAAGTTCAGGGAATAGAAGCTCTTTTGTTAAGTGTATGTTTTATAGGAAGAATACACTTTCAGTTACAAAACAGTTATTCAAAGAGAAGTTGAAAACAGCCATGAGTTTTTGAGACATAAGAAAAATCATTGTCTTTTATTATTAGAATGAAATCTGTTAATCACCCCTATTATATATAACGTAATTTTAATGAAAATGTAATAGACTGTTTTATTGGTCCATGGCAGGACAAAGGATATTTCTGGACATCAGTACACTTTGAGTACTCGGATTCAAGGATCACATTATAGTACAACCCACTGAACAACAAAATGTAGCCAGAAGAGACAGTGTAATTTTGTTATGCTTCACCTTGTCCCTTTCAGTAGTCTGTAGTCATCAGGTAATGCTAGCTACCACATGGAGTCCCAGCCTATGCAAATAGCAGAGGAAACTGTGCTGGCCTTGACTTTCTGTTGATGAGAGAATGCTTTCTTTAGCAGGCTCTAGCCCTTCCACTGGCATTAGTAATTAGTAAATTAAATTAGTAAATTGGTAAAGAAAAGACAAACATTTAAACAAGTTTTGTGTTCTAATGGTACAGTTGCAGTTAGGTAGATGAAGAGGAATCTAGCGATGTGATTGAATAATAGAAATATTACCTGTTTGTATAATTAATAGGACTCCTTTAGTATGTGGTATTTTCAGCATATTTCAGCATACCTCTTCTAAGTATCAGCAAGTTCTGCAGTATTCCTTGAACTCAGTTTTAATTTTCTGCAGAATATGCAGAGGCAAATATCTGCTTCTTGAATATTACAACTTTGTATTTGAAATAAATTATGAACTATTAGTATTCTTGTACTTTGATATATTTTTGCCATATTTTCAAATTTTGTTTCAGATAGACTTGGCTGTATTACAAAAAAAGTTATCCAAACATCAAGAAAAAAGGTTAAAAATTGATTTCTTTCAGCCTGTACGAGTTCTAGATAACTTCATACCCAAAAGCCTCTTTAATTTCCAAATCTTCATTAGGACTTCAGTCTGTTCCAAGATTTCTGCATGAGGCCCCTGTGAAATGAAACAATTTATACCCCCTCTTCCACCTGCAGAAGTCTCAGAAATTGCTTCCTCTGTCTGCAAGGCAAACTAGAGTGGAAAGTAAGATGAGATCTTAGCTTTATAACAAAATATGATGAGACTCAGTCATTAAGAATTTCAATAAGCCCCTTTTTGTTGATTGTTTAGGCATGGCTTCCTGCTCTACCCAAAGCATTGCTGGAACTATTCTAGATTTGCAACTCTGTCCATGGATACATTGTGGTGAATGGGAAGAAAAGCAGATTATTTCTGTCCCTCACAGCTTTCTTGGGACAATTTAGTTCACTGTATGTGTGCATTGTGTTAAGACTATACAGTGTAGCTGAACTGATTTCTGTATGTAATGTGGAGGTCAGAAGAAACTGGATTCATGAAATTCTGTATCTGAATGTGCTTCAAGTCTTAATCTAAATAGCCTTCTGCTAGTATAGGAGTACATCTGATATTTTTCCTCTGGTAGATTTCTTGGTTTTGTTTTGTTTTCTTTGTCATTAAAAATACTGCAAAGGAAAATTCGGAGAGAGCTGAGTAATGAAATCCAACAAAAACTCACATTTGACAGCCAGTGGATTTTTACACATAATCTTTTTCATATGTCTCTGTGTCTCATGGCGTGTACTTCTCATTTTAACAGCATATTTATGTTTTATCCAATATGTAGGCAGGCACAAATGTTTTTTCACAAAACATCCTTTATTAGATGCTTGGCAGTTTGAAACTCAATGGAAAGTTAGAGTAAAGGCCATTATCTAAGCAGAATTCAGAAGTGCATATACTGACAGTACTAGCATTGTCTTCTGCCTGAAGCTATGAGAGTCATGTCTTTCTCAGCTCATTAACAAGCATCTTTTGTTGCATGATTAATGCTGTTACTGAAAAACATTATTTATCAGCAAATGTGCAACTTAAAATCTTTATACTCAAAAAGAACCAATTTTTTCTCAGACTTAGCAAAGCAGCTACATTTTGTGAAACACACTGGCCCATGTTTGTATGTGGAACATTTTGTGTTTGAGTTCGTCTGCTTACTGTAGCTAATCATAAATCCCAGCAATTAGCAAAGACATACATGAGTGAGCAGCCTTTGTGGTTTAGCTGCTGAGTAGCAGAAGTTCAGTATTATTTAGTAGTCCTGATGCCTGAAATTTGTGCAGCCGTATCTGGCTATGCCTCAGTCTCATTCACGCTGTTTGAGGTTTGCCTCAGTGCTCAATTGGTAGCAAATTATCAGTTCTTCTTGGACAAGCCTCAGAACACAGATCTTAGTTCCTTTGTGATGCCTGTTACCATGTCATGCTCTCAAGAAGGAATCAATATGCAGAGTATAGTTACCTTACTTGTGATGCTTATGTACCTGACAGCAAAGCACCCTGCTGAAAGCCTGCCAGTTTAGTACGTGGTATATGACTACCTGAAAAGATATTGACAGTACTACTAAATCACATGATACCTTATTCATTCAGTCACTTAAGAGAAATAGAAACATTTTCATTTGAATTTCTGGGAAGAATTATTGTTCCCAAGCCCTTCCCTAACATTTATGAATCTTGGAATGTTGAGATTTTCCTAATTTGTTTTTAACAAAGGTTCAAATGTTTTTCATTTAAACTTCTACCAGCTGCCTACAAATTTTTAGTTGCTTGAGTATGAGGCTGGGGTTACATGGATGCGTTTTATTGTTCGCTTAGCTCAAGTGGAAAATGGCTTAACCGTATTAATCAAACATTCCAAACATATTTAACATCAGCCTGAGGTCAAATCTCAGTTTTAGCCCAGCAGTATTACTTGGACAAGTTCTGAGACATGATCTTAAAATGGAAATGGTTTCTTTCACTTAATGGTAACACAAATCTTAATTTCTGTATTTATTGTGAAAATCTGTTGAAAGTTATATTCACAAAACAGTCTTGATAATTACGTTGTCCTTTACTATCATGCAAGCATTTTCATTACACATCTTTTTTTGTTTAATAGCAACAACTGATCAGCAAGCAGCGTCATTTGAAATGGAGATGTCACAGGCTGGTTTTAGTGCTCATTACTCCCAGGTAAACAAGCTGTCTGAAAAGAGAAGTTAGTTTACAAAGTAGATTTTTGTTGGTAATACCACAGATTTTGAATGAGCATTCAGAATTCTTTCTGCAGCCCTGCTCCTTATTTGCTGTTGGATATTTCCATATTTCCTTTAGACCAGTATTCTGCACAATGTACATGAAGAAGAATTTTAAACAGTGGGAGAAAATAAGTGTCTTATTCACACTAATTCTAAATGTGATGCTCCCATACTATTTTTCTACGAGGGAAATATTCTATAATATGTTAACTGTAAAACTGTTCTCTATAAATATTAATATACAAATTGTTATTATGTTGTATTGATGAACTTTAAACTGAAGATATATATGTAATGACTATTTCTGTAATGGATGTGGTTTGAATTATTAGTAACACAACACATTTTTAGCTCTATTAATATATTGAATACCTCAATTCTCAGGGGGTAAATACTTAGGAAACGGGATGTCAAAATCCCTGGGAATATTTGTTAGTAGAATAAATCACTTCCTGCAAATGTTATTTATTTTTGAAAATCAGAAAATTCCTATGCTTGATGTACACAAATTAAATGGAAATTTAGCATGAGATCAAATAAACTGGAAATAGTTACACTTTAAAGATGTGAAAAAGTAGTGACAGTTGAAAAGAGCACAAAAGGAAAATAATTTAACTGAGCAGACTTTGAGTCAGACAAACTGACATCCATAGGAAAACCTTCTATGCAGCTTTGTTTACAACTCAGCGTATCACTGGTAAAACAAAGAATAACATACCTTCATCAGGATTTAACATAAATACTTCACTGCAGAAATACTCTGTGTCCATTTTCACTGTGTGCTATGAGCTTGTACATTATCCTTCAAACGCTGTACTTCACCTTACATAGAGGTATTATCCTCATAGATAACCTTGAGAAGATTTCTAAGGTTATCTATTTGGTAGAGTGCATGTTTGAAGTTACCACAGAACTGAACTGCTGTCAGAGCTTGACTTCAGTAGTGGGTTCTCAGTTCTTTTGTGTTGAAGGACTCAGGGTATCTGATGTCTCTTTTATCAAGAAGACGGCATTCCTACCTTCCAGCAAAGCAAATGGTGTCCTTGACAAAAGGTGCTTTTTAAATACAAGTTCAGCAGAGCAGAGAAAATTTCATCTTTCTAAAAGTTCATCTTTGGACTGCATTTTGATGTACTTTCTGACTAGTTTTGCTAAATCTCTTTCATCTTTCTATCCTGTGTGTCATTATGGGCTAAACTTGCAGGAGATATATTTCAATCTGTTACTTTTCCTGAATGGTCAATGTTTTTTTTAATTGTGTGTGTTTTTATCAAAAAGTGTGAGACATCCTCTAATTGGGAGGCCACAGTATTTTAAGAAAAGCAGGACTAAATCTGATGCGCATACAGAAAGCATTGCCCAGCTAAGCGCTGTGATGAGAAAAGGTTCACATAGATAATAGCTTTTTGTTTTTCTCTACACAAGGATTGGGTTATGCTTGGAGCAGTTGGTGCATATGACTGGAATGGCACAGTGGTCATGGTGAAGGACAGTGATATTTCAATACCAAGTAATGACACTTTTCGTGACAGACATTCAGAAAAAATTGAACCCCTTGCAGCATATCTAGGTAAGAAAATTAGCCCATATTGTAACATTTATCTTACATTCTAAGTATTATCTATTAGAATGAATTATCTTACATTCTAAAAGTCTGGGAAGTTTTATAATTTATAGAGATGTCTATTGTATGATTTTTTTTATTCTTTAAGAAGCAATCAATAAAAAGTTAATCTGAACACTTGTAACCTTAATTATATCTGGACTTTTCTCCAATAAAGATCTCTAATGTGTTCAGAGATCTCGAAAATTCCCCTTGCACTCTTCTCAAGCTTTTCTCTGCCTTCATAAAAAGCTTTATATAATTTCCATGTAAATCTTCTTTACTTAAAATTAAGCAGTTTTCTATCACTTGGTGGACAATATGAAGAGCTTACCACCATCCTCCTTATAATAATGTATTATATATCGGCAAGCTATTGTTTTTCTTTTAGGCATTTATACCAAAAGGCATCTCTGTTGCCTTGTGTGCTCCACTGGGTTCTTCTTTCTATACCTCCTGGCTCTCTCATACCTTCTCTCATTTCATCCACATTCTCACTAGTGAAAAGTCACCAAAAGAATCATTTAATCTTTTCCACCAAACACATTTTTTCCTTATTTACAGATTTCCATTAACTTTTTTTAATATCTCCAATTCAGGCCTATTCACCAGAGTACTTGCAATTTTACTATAATTTTTATTAACTACAAATTTTATTAGTCTTCACTCAAGTTGTTAAACTGTCACGAATACTAAAGAGAGATGAGTTCAAAATGCTCCTGGAACATTTTGACCAGTGTCAGACCAGGACACTATCATTTTGACAGCCAATGACAACTGTTCTTTTCAACCAGCTATTGTGATCAGCGGTTCTTTGTCTGGCTAGAGGCCTTTCGCAAGTTGTGTCTGTCAGTGGTCAGTCTTCAACATCTTTATCAATGACACAAACGATGGAATTGAGTGCACCCTCAGCAAGTTTGCAGACAATGCCAAGTTGAGTGATGTGGTTGATACATTGGAGGGAAGGGAAGCCATCCAGAAGGACCTGGACTGGCTGGAGAAGTGAGCCCATGTGAACCTAATGAGGTTCAACGAGGCCAAGTGCAAGGTGCTGTACTTGGGCCGGGGCAGTCCCAGGTATTAATACAGACTGATGGAAGAACCCCTTGAGAGCAGCCCTGCAGAGGAGGACTTGGGGGTCCTGGTGGACAAGAAGCTGGGCATGAGCCAACAGTGTGCGCTTGCAGCCAGAAGGCCAACTATATCCTCAGTTGCATTTAAAAAGGGGTGGCCAGCAGGAGAGGGAGGTGATTGTGCCCATCTGCTCAGCTCTTGTGAGGCCCCATCTTTCTCTGCTAGAAAAATGAACTAGATCCCCATCCAGGCCTGGGGTCCCCAGCACAGGAAAGATACAGAGCTTGTGGAATGGGTCCAGAGGAGGGCTACTGGGATGATCAACAGTCTGGAGAATCTCTTCTGTGAAGAAAGGCTGAGGGAACTGGGCTTGTTTAGCTCGGAGAAGAGAAGGCTCTGGGGAGACCTCATTGTGGTCTACCAGTATTTGAAGAGAGCATATGAACAGGCGGGGAAACAATGTTTACACACGTAGATATCAATAGGACAAGGGAGAGTAGTTTTAAATTAATACACAGGAGATACTAGGAGGAAGTTTTTCACTCAGAGGGGGTGACACAGTGGAACAGGTTGCCCAAGGAGGCTGTGGATGCCCCATCCCTGGAGGCATTCAAGGCCAGGTTGGATGTGGCTCTGGGCAGCCTAGTCTGGTGATTGGCGACCCTGCACATGGCAGGGGGTTGAAACTAGAGGATCTTTTCAACCCAAGCCATTCTATGATCCTATGATGATGACTCTATTTCATTTGTACCATCATCCTCTTACTCTCCCTAAGGATAGCAAACTGTACATTATAAAAATTCTGCTGAAGTTTAGACTTACCAGCCTGTGAACAAGTTTGATGACACAGTGATGCTCATGACTCTGAGCCTGTAGACAAATACACCTTCATTTGACTCTGGTATTGTTCTTTAGTACAATTAAGAGTAAGCATTTGTTTGTAGAGCCAGGCATTAGGAAACATCTGAATCACATCAAGTATTTCAGATGCATTCTGTGTGTACTGCATCATGAATTCTTTTCTGCTTCGTAGGCTATACCGTAAATTCAGCATTGACACCTGGAGGTGTGCTGTACATAGCAGGACAGCCACGATACAATCATACTGGTCAAGTCATCATTTATAAAATGGAAGGAAGAGAAGTGCAAGTACTTCAGAGGTTAAAAGGAGAACAAGTAAGTATGCATTCATGATTGATTAACATACGAGATGAATATAGCACGACAAATAGAAATAATGATTTCAAATGAGAAAACTCTTGCAGAAGAACCAAAGAGAACTGTGAGTTATAATCAGAAAGATTACAAGATCAGAAACAAATTTAGGTAAATGCTCTGGTCTATTATGTAGCAGGAAGTAAAGCAGTCATAGACTCTTGGAAATCTACTGTATGTGGGGTAAACCTTTGCTGCTGTGAAAGTGCTTATAGCCATTTCTGGACTGGCAATTTTTTATCCTCTGCCTGGAAAAGATGTTATTGGCAAGAAACAGTAGTGATAAGCAACATTCTGTGGGGGAGAATCAGTTGATATAGCATGAAATATTGAATAGTTTATCATTATATAGAATAGCTGCTTTTCCTTCAGGAAAAAAAATAACATGTAACTGCTTAATTAGAGAAGGTAGTATAATGTCATGCTTAAACAAGTTGAAAGACCTGCCGACTCTTGTCTCTCTATGCTGCAGTACAATCGTTGATCAGGACAAATCTGATTTTCATCTTCTGTAGCTGACATCTGCATCTCAGCTAATCAGTCTTGGAGACTTTTAGAGTCAACGAAGAAAAGCAAGTGTTTTTAAGGTTTGAGTGATATGGCCCATCTGAGGCCAATATCCAGCATAGAAAGGACTACTTATCATGTTGAGTGTAAAGGAAATAAAGGGTGTATAGCTTAGCTGTAGATTAATGTTAGATTCAGCCCACACCTTGTGCCTACACTATGAACATATCACTTTGGAAACAGGTGGAACAAAGGAGAATGGTTTTAAACTAAAAGAGAGGAGATATAAGTTACACACTGGGAGGGGATAAGCTGCATTCAGGAGACATTCAAAGCTAGGTTGAATGGGGTCCTGGACAATCTGATCTGGTGGGTGGCACTCCTGCCCACAGCAAGAGGTTGGAACTGTGTGATCTTTAAGGTCTCTTCCAATCCAAATCATTCTATAATCCCACTTTTTTTCCTTGGCAAGCCTAAGAACATTGGTTGTCCTCTTTCTATTTATTACTGTTGTGACTAGCTTCCCTAGGACAATTCTATTCAAACCCTCTCTACTGAGAGGTGTCAGTCCCCTTAGCAAGTACAAATTTGGACAGAAAACAAGCTTCTAAGGCAAACTGACCAAAAGGGTCTTCTAGATAGCAAAGAAAATGTCTTCATAATGGTGACATATGGTATTGTTGTAAGCTGCTGTAAAATAGATCTCGGAATCAGAACTGTTGCATGATGCTGCTGACTCTACCTCTGATTTATACCTTTATGTTCTTGCAGATTGGCTCATACTTCGGGGGTGTTATCACCACAATTGACATTAACAGAGACTCATTTACAGACCTTCTCCTTGTTGGAGCTCCTACATATATGGGAACTGAAAAAGAGGAACAAGGGAAAGTGTATGTGTATGCTCTGAACAAGGTAAGGATTATATTTGTTGACCAACATATTGTGTTCCTTCCTGTTTTCATATCCTTATTTTAATGAAATATTATAATTTGAGCTGGGAAGAATGATGTGTTGAAAAGCAGAGAAACATGTTGTTAAGAACAGAGAGTGTACTACTGATTATTTTTGAATACTTCTCAAACTTTTTCATTTTTACTCTAGTAGAGTATTTTGCATAGACAAACACTACTCTCTAAACTGCAACAAGATACAGACAGAAATTTACAAGGTTAATTTTTATATCATATTTTCTTTCTGTTGTCATGAATTAGGGAGAAGTAGGGCTCATCCATCCTAACAGTATCTGTTCCAATGTTTTTGTGACTCCCCAAATTGGATCTAAATCCCATACATTCAACAACTTTTTAGCGTGTCACAGCTAGATTAAGGAGTACTTCAGATGATTTTAGTCATTTGATAAGTCCCTCCTTCCCAGTTTCTATATATATCTTTTTTCTTCTTTTCCCTTCTTTTAGTCCAACATTACTGCATATTGTTACAACAATTGTGATAACAATTGTTATCACAATAGGTCCTAGAAGTAATGGTGTCCTAAAACACAGTGGCAGAAAAAGGGCCTGAAGAGACTGGGTCTATTTGACAAATAGCTTTTCCAGTTTCTACATGTGTGCTGCCAACAACAGATTGATGGTGAATAACATTGGCCAGAAAACAAGAATTCAGAGTCCTCTAATTGCAAGTGTTTGAAATTTTTTTCCTGTTGTTACTTTTATCCATCTTCAAACAAAGGAGGTATAGCAATGGCCTTTTTTTTTTTTTACTAATCATTAAATTCTTAGGGCTAATCTCTTGGAAAGATTGGCTACATATCATGCTGTATGTGTGGTTTTGGTCTAGGATTCATGCACACTGGACATTGTTGGCCAGAAGAGTATGTGTGTGTGGGCATGGAGTTTGATTGTGCTGAGGATAGAATTCAAACTATGTAAGAGATAACAGTATTGCCATCTATGATTCCTATGAAGCTTGGCTTACCTTCTCAAATTAAAAGACTGTCTTTGAAAGAAATATTTTCACTGTGTTGAGAATGAAGTGGATCACTTATAGTAACATCCAAATACTTCTATGACACTGTGCTTTCCTGTAAAACTAATTAAAGCATAAGCATACGTATAGCATAAGCAGATGCAGAAATGAGGGAGTGAGATTGTCTTTCACACCCCCTGCTTAAAAATGTTATAGTTACAGAATCAGTTTCTACAGTGCACTCAGTCATTATGAATAGTACATAATTGTTTCATTTAACCAGTTTGTCTTCTGTACAGGAGCTCTCTACAACCCGCATCGCTAAAATGTTTGTGGAAATCCACTAACTTTAAATCTGTCCTTTCACAGACAAAGTTTGAGTATCAGATGAGTCTTGAACCTGTAAAACAAACATGCTGCTCACCATTAAAACATGACACCTGCAAAGTTCTTAAGAATGAACCCTGTGGAGCACGCTTTGGGACTGCAATTGCTGCAGTGAAGGACCTCAACCTTGATGGGTATAATGACATTGTAATAGGATCTCCCTTAGAGGATGACCATCGGGGAGCTGTTTATATTTATCATGGCCATGGCAACACAATCAGTAAAAAATATACACAGGTATGAAGTAAAATTTTACAGGTTGGCAGCTTCTGTAAGTCTGTGTAGGACAATTCTCATTTCCACATGTCTTTCCAACACAGAATCAAATTGTGAGTTCACTTGCCATGATAATTTCTTTTTTAAAATGTTCAGTACTTTTAAAGTCAGTCTGATTTAACCAAATTTGACTCTATATTGTTAGAAGATATATTTACATGTTTTTATTAGAAACCTCCTGGTATATTCTATGCAGCCAGAAAAGTAGATATTTTGTAATTCTGAATATTTACAGCATATTTCTCACCATTGTGATCTTTTTAGGAGTACTGTAAAGAAAATTTAATAGATTTAAAGAGTTTAAAAGCCATCTAACTGCCAACAAATGCGTGTTGCATGTTCCTAAGAAATTAATCAGCCTGCACTTTATAAATCTCGTAATGCTTTTCACAGCGTATTGCATCTGGTGGAGATGGGGAGAAAGTGAAATTTTTTGGCCAGTCTGTGCATGGAGAAATGGATTTAAATGATGACGGTCTGATTGATGTCACTATTGGAGGCCTTGGTGGGGCTGCCCTCTTCTGGTATGGATATTCACAGCAGCTGTCAGCCTAGAAAATAAACATTTATTTATCTCGTGATACATACATAACTTGGTTACACTACAGTTTGGACTGTTTTGAGAATACTGATTTTGTACTGGTTTCATCTCACTCTGACACTGGATGTGACTCTTCATATTTTCATGTGTCTCTGGAAGTAATATAAAATGTTCTAGATAATACTAATGGATATAAGAATGCTTTAGGGTCTTCACATCTGGTGATTGCTATCCTCAGAAGTCATATTCAGAATAGAAACTGACTCCACCTGTGGAACAAAGTAAAATAAGGGAGTTGGGAGAAAGCATTTTCTTTTATGCCATATATTATTTTATTAGCAATTTGAAAGATAGGTTCAAATGTAAGGGAATCACTAAGACAGTGCAACTCATTTGTCTCCTACTAATAAAATTCTAGTTCAACACCCTACAAAAGAAACTTAAAAAAAAAACAAAACTATTTGGTGAATAGTGAAATTGTTTGTTTGACAAAAGATCACAATTACAATGGAATAACAAGCAATGTACATTGAAGGAAGAAGATAAAAATAGCAGTAATATAAATAAATGAGATAACACTTAATCTCTCATTTCTAAAGCACAGCTAAAGCTATTTCATAATTCTCTCTCTGGTAAGGCAATTTCTAGGCCAGCTCCCCATCCTGTTGCCCCTCTAACCATCTGTCAGGTCTTGTTTACCATCCTCAAACTGCCAGATTTCCTAGCATTTATCTGCTGACTTGTCTTTATAAAAGCTCCCTGTGTCACCAGACTGCATCTTTGCTGGCTTTCTCCGCTATTTCACCCTTTAGCAAAAATGTGTACAACTTTGGATTGTAACACAGATCACCTAAAAGCCACAGATTTTCTGAGAATTTCTTTCATTTCACAGCTTATAGAAGACTCCTTAGCAAAGTCATTTTTCTGGTTCTGTTTTTCTGACTTCTAACTTTTGCAACCTAACATAGAAAAATATCACAGAAACTTTTAACCTTCTTTAAACACAATCAATTATACTGTTCTACACTCCATTCCTCCTCTGCCCTTTCCCCTGTTGTGTTATCTTCCTCCAATGTTCTGCAAAGTTAATATGACAACTTTCAGTATAGAAAAGAATGCATCAAAATCTTTGTAGTATCAGGATGCAATGATTAGCATTAACTACAATAATTGTATAACTTCAGACTTTTAAAGTTATGATCTACATTACCCCATGAAAAACAAAATCAGAATTTATATTTGATATCATTTATCATTTATTTGATAACATTTTATCAAATCAATCAATATCATTTATTTGATAACATTTTATGATTAATATTTTCTATCCTCAATTTTGGTGGCATTTTCCAACTTTTATCTAGGATAATGTCTGTTAAGATCCCTGTTCTTACAAAAGCTGGAATCTTCCATAACCAGTCTTTTCTACAGTAGTATACAGAATACCCAATATTCACATTAAGACAGTAAAGATTTGTCCCAGGGAGAACTGCTTACATTCTGCAAGTTTCTCATCATTTTGTTGCAGTGGATATCTAATCTAAGTCTTGACAGTATTAAAAGAACCTTTCACTCTTCCAATTTGGCCTTCAATGCTTACAGCAGCTTTTGTTTATTTATATTACTGTAATTTATTGTTCTGTCAGCACTGGATTGAATTCACAAGTTTATGTACAGGAACATCAAAAAACTCTTTTCCAGAGATTCCTTGAAATGTTTTTGATGAACAGGGATGCCACATACATTCCAATTATTCTCAGTGAGTCATATAGTCCAGTGTGATAAATGCTCCATAGACAGGTCAGCAATGCTCAGCCAATTCTTTTAACTATCGTTAAGTGTGAGGTAAAGCAAATTTTTTCTTAAAATTCTTTCATGTGGATTTCATTTAATATTGTTGCTTCATAGGAGAGTACGTGCGAGTGACTAGCATACTTCTTCATATGGAAGTTTGGCTTTCTCTTTGGGCAGGACTAGCACTGGCTGAACAGTCCCACTGCTTACTGCTCTCCTCCCAAATGTTTGTGCAGCCGTGCAGTGAACTAGCTGAGAATCTCATCCAGCTGGAACAAAAGTCACCCAGTCCCCTCTCACCCTTTATTTTCCTTGTTCATTTTTTAACTTTGACCTGCTCCTCAGTCTGGTCACCATGCAGCTGCAACAAAGCTTTTGTTGTTTTAAGTGACCCACGGTGCATGTAGGATGGGAAAGAGGAAAGGCAGAGCTTGTCTAGTAAGGGATGACTATGAGGAGGAAGTAAGAGCTTGCAGCCCACACTGCTCTTCCCAGGATCCCAGACCTGCTGGCCATACCTCCTGTCCTTTTCCTTCCTGCCACCTAGCCCTTTTATACAACTCTTGCCACCCCTACATTTTCTGGGTACAGGATTCACCTCCTTCTTCACTGTCATGTCAAATCATAAATCTGGGAGAAAATAAGCTATTCTGCCATTTTCTCCTGATTTACTACACTGGCATATTCCATATTGAGGCCAAGAATGAACAGATCCAAAGCAAAGGTTTACAGGGGAGCAGGGCAGAAGGATGTTAAAAGTGGGAAAAAAATGGTAGTAAATCCCAGCCTGTTTATCTACCCACAAACTAAAAATGACACACTAGCCTCTAGCCCTTGTATAATAATTTGTTTGCCTGAGGCTGTCCTTAAGAATCAGTCTGGGTCTTCAGTCTCTTTTGAAGTGGAATCAGCTCTTTAGAGTTCCTTAAATGCCTTTTTGAGATACTTCCTTTCATCAGTCTGAAACAAATACAGACATACAGACTGTGGAGAGACCCTGTGACTATTTTCTCTTTAATATGTTGCTTACTGATAATGGGTAATAAGTGTACAGTTAATTATTTAGACTATAATATGTGTGTATTTCAGTGTTCAGTGTTGCAAATTTTATATGTTCATTCTTAACAATTAAAAAAAATAAGTTGCTAATATTGTCTTCAAGATGCTTCCTCTAACATTTTCGTTTGTTTGTTTTATTTTTGTTAAGGTCTCGTGATGTGGCTGAAGTAAATGTTTCTATGCAGTTTATGCCCAAAAGTATCAATATACAACAGCAAAACTGTCAGATAAACAAAAGAAAAACAATATGCATAAATGCCACGATTTGTTTTAAGACCAGACTAAAGTCAAAGGAAGATATATTTGAATCCAGTAAGTAGGAAAGCTCGAGATATGTTACAAAAATGTTATGCCCACATTAGTTGGTTTCTCCAAAAATTGAATACAACTCTCTTTTTAAGAGTGCAAAAAAGAATGTCTGGAGGTAAAATCATGGAGAATATTAATCTCAACTTCCTTTGCAGGTCTACAGTACTGGGTTACTCTTGACGCACAAAGACAGATATCTCGAAGCTTGTTCACGGAAACTCATGAGAGGAAAATGCAAAAAAATATAACTATCAAAGGGTCACAATGTATTAAACATAACTTCTACATGTTGGCAAGTAAATCATTTAAAGTGGCTATGTTTTTCTCTAGTTGGCACTGTAATAATCCAGATGTATTCTGTCAATTGTAAACTGGATTTTTTAATCCTAAAACTGTGCATGAAGTGCATTTACTGTTTAGATATTTGTATATGTACATAGATGCAAACTATTTACTTTTTAAATGCTCTGTTTACATTTGTCTCTTTGTTATGGATCTGTCTTAGAAACGAGCACAACACATTTCAGTTGAATTAAGCAACTATCATAGTTAATAGTTTTGGCACATTCAAAACTGCTGGAGCACATAGGCTGTAAGTTTAATTTGATTATTGGTGCAATTTCTTCTAATAAAACTGTAATCAAAAACTCTCAAATTAGGTTTGCGAATAGGGAATACTAATTGACTGTAAAAGAAGAAATGTAATTAGCAACTACAGGAATGAAATTGCCCAGATTATAACTAATGTGCAGGGTGAACTGAGTGTTTATTACAAGCTCCCCGCATTTTAAATGTTTAGCAACTTCACAGCAGTAACGTAATTCAAAACTAATGATAAATGGCAGCTAACGTTTGCTTAAGTATGCAGTATATTTCTTAGCAGCAATCTCAATTTGACTTCAGTGAAGATGATACTAGTTTTTCTTTGTCTTACTGATTCTTTAAGCACAACTAAAAAGGAAAGTCTACCAGCTGACATTTCTGAGATATTCTTAAATGAAACTGTGGTGGAAACTCTCTTGCTGTGTGACATTTTTATGATAATGACATACACAGAAGCATTAGTTGTTATTTATAAGGATTGGCTTGCACATTAAATGCATTATCATCAATTGTAAGCATTCAAATATTTATCTAGCTAGGATGGTGACAGTGTGACTGAAAAATATTTTATCTCAGCCTTCTTTTTGTTGTTGTTGGTTTTTTTTTCTATCCTCCTTAACTAGCTTAGGTATTAAAGTGAATGTCCATAACAGCCATGCAATTTTCTTTATCTTGTAGGACAAGCCTGACTTTCAGGACTCTGTAAAGGTTTTGCTGGAGTTCAATTTCTCTGATCCAGAGAGTGGACCTGTTCTTGACAACA
Organism: Lagopus muta; assembly: GCF_023343835.1. NCBI lineage: Eukaryota > Metazoa > Chordata > Aves > Galliformes > Phasianidae > Lagopus > Lagopus muta. The sequence continues at coordinate 16,773,477 of NC_064472.1, forward strand.
ACCTGCCAAATTCAGTATCTGAATATGTAAGTCAGCAAGATTCTGTATTAATAAACAAAATATTTAAGGTAAAACACATATCCCACACAAGACCTGAAAGTATTGTTCAAAGAGAGATAGTTTTTAAGCCCATCCAATAGATATGTCCTTTAAATATCTGCTTAGGTGTGAAGAACTCAGTTCAATGAGTTCTTGGGAACCAGTATAGGAATCCCTAGCTTTAAAGCTGTCTGGAGTTAAATGAAGATAGAGAGTAATTGTACAGTCTTCTTTTTTTTCTTTGGCAGGGAAATATTAGTTGTATATCTTAGTAGTCCTTGGCATCATTCATACTTCTCCTTTTGCCTATTTTTCTAACTTAGATGAATCACTTGAATTTCCTCATCGTTCCCTTATATGTTTCACCTGACACTTTGAAGAATCAGTACAGATTCATAGAATGGCTTGGGTTGGAGGAAATCTTAAAGATCATCTAGATCCAATCCCCCTGTTCTAAGCAGAGCTGCCCCATACCAGCTCAGGCTGCCTAGGACCCCATCCAGCCTGGCCTTGATGACCTTCAGGGGTTGGGTACCCACAGCTTCCTTGGGCAGCCTGTGCCAGTGCTTCACCTTCTCACAGTGAAGAATTTCTTCCTAATATATAACTAGTTTTGCCTTTTTTAGTTTAAAGCTATTTCCCCTGCTCCTATCACTCTCAGATCACGTAAAAAATTGACTCCCTTCCTGTTTATTAGCTGCCTTCAAATACTGGAATGCTGCAATGAAGTCTCCCCGGAGTCTTCTCTTTTCCAAGCTAATATTGACATGTTAAACTGTTTAATATTAGGGAATAATTTTTTGAATGTCTGAAAGGAGAGCTTATATAAGGTTAGATGAAGATTTAAAATGCAAGTATTTGATTTTAATAATCAATATAATAAAATTGAGAATAAAAATACTATTGTTGCAGATTCCTTTCACAAAAGATTGTGGAGCCAAAAATAAATGCATTTCAGATCTTGTTCTGAATGTAAAAGCAAGCATAGCTGGAGACAGGTAACTACTCTGGGTTTATTGTATTGCTTGATAACTGTACAAAATTTGAATGTATAATATAAAATCTTTAGAATGATAAGCTAATACTGTGCCATGATTTCCAAAACAGAAACAATAGAGTATGGACACTAAAAGATATTTCTTTTTATTCTTAAGAATATATATAAAAAGTTAAGACGTCCAACAATGGTACTTTATTTTACAGCTCTTCTCCATTCATTGTCAAGTCACGCAATGATAGGTTCACCATCCAGCTGTCTATCAAGAACAAAAAAGACAGTGCCTATAATACCAGAGCTTTGGTTCAGTATTCTCCAAATATTATTTTTGCTGGCATTGAGGTAGGAATTTTTCACATTCATCACATTTTTCATAATTTATATTGCTATGGAGATCTAAAGAAGCCTGTGTATTAAGACTTAATTTCACTGCTCTAACATCATCTTGTTTGATTAAAAAATATTCACTGGAAGTACTATCCTTGCTTATACTTCTGTAGGGAAGTATTTGTTTTTGTTTTGTCTTAAGCCAACTTTGCTGTACCATCTAAAAATGGCTGATGGATTTCACAGTGCCACTTTGTCAATAAATAGCTGCATCCCAGATAAATGCCAGAACCATCAATCACCACTTCAGATCTATCTGAATACATATATTACATGTAGAATATATACTTATCTATGCAGAACTGCCTCATTATTTATCAGAATGTCTCCTGTCATTCCAATATACTCCTTTGACATAGAAGCACTCTCTTTGTAGCTTTGCAGATTAGTGCCTTCCTTAATCCAGCCTCAGATAGCATCTCCAAAGCAGCTGTGTTTTTGCATACCCCTCTGCTGCCATCTGTCACACAACAATGAAATGCAACGGGATATTAGCCAGGAGTTCAACATCTGCTTCCATTGCATCCACACACTGTGGCCAACATAATAAAATAGGAACCTTTAGCAGCCTTTGAATATATATGCTTAGTCAGAATTTAAGAAGTTTATGCATGATAATGATTTCACTTTCTTCTTTATTTAGGATATACAGAAAGATAGTTGTGAGTCTAATCACAACATCACCTGTAAAGTGGGATATCCATTTTTAAAACCTGAAGAAGAGGTAAACAGTTTTCCTACCTTAAAAACCTAATTCTTTCATGCTGTCCTAAGGCCCGGGCATTTGTTTTGAAAAAAAATTTTTTTTTTTTTGTGTCTGGAGTACACCCAAAAACTGTCCATCTCAAGCTATTCCCAGTGTAAATTTCTCATCACCCACCCTTGTGGGCAAATCAGTGCACTGAGGAAGACATCAGATTTTGGGAACCTGCAGAGTCACCTGTGGTATGTGATGATGTAAAAAGTGTATATACACTTCCATCAGTCATATCAGTCATACTAGCAGAAGGCAAGTGGCACACCTGACTAGAAAGTTCTGTTTCTAAACACATATAATATTGCTTTGGGTATGTTATAGAAAATACACTGATCAGGTGTTATAGAATCATCATAGAATCACAGAGTTGTTAGGGTTGGAAGGGATCTTTAAGATGATCTAGTTCCAATTCCCCTGCTCTAAGTAGAGCTGCCCCCCACCAGCTAAGACTGCCCAGGGCCCCATCCAACCTGGCCCTGAGCACCTGCAGGAACGGGGCACCCACAGCTTTTCTGGGCAACCTGTTCCATTGCCTCACCACACTCATTATGAAGAATTTCTTCCTAATATATAACCTAGTTTTACCTTTTTTAGTTTAAAGCCATTTTCCCTGGTCCTATCACTATCAGATCATGTAAAAAGTAGGCCCCCCGCTCCTGCGTATAAGCTCTTTTCAAGTATTGGAAAGCTACAATGAGGTTTCCCCAGAGCCTTCTCTTTTCCAAACTAAATAACTAAACAATCCCAGCGCCCTCAACCTTTCTTCAATGGTGAGGTGCTCCAGACCTCTGATCACCTTCACGGCCCTCTGCTGGACCTGCTCCAACAGCTCTACATCCTTCTTGTGCTGGTGATGCCAGCCTAGGCACTGTACTCCAGATGAGGTCTCATAAGGGCAGAACAGGGGGGAACAAAGGCCTCCCTCTCCCTACTGGCCACCTCTCTTCTGATGCAGGCCAGTATACTGTTGGCCTTCCAGGCTGTAAGCACTGTAAACTGGCTTACATCCAGCTTTTCATCCACCATGTCCCCTAAGTCTTTCTCTGCAGGGGTGTTCTCAGTGAATTATTCTCACAGTCTGCTCATATTTGGGATTACCCCTATATCCAAGTCCAACACCTTACACTCGGCCTTGTTGGATCTTATTCTGTTTACATGCTTTCAAGCCTGTTCAGGTCCTTTTGGATTGCAATCCCTTCCTTCTGTTGTGTCAGCTCCACCACTTATCTTGGTGTTGTCTGCAAACCTGCTGAAGTTACACTCAATTCCACTGCCTATGTGGGATCTATAATGACAATATTGAAGAGCACTGATTCTAAGATGTACGCTTGGGAGACACCGCTCATTACCAGCCTCCACCTGGATACAGAGCTGTTGACCACAGCCCTCTGGCTACAGCCATCCAGTCAACTCTTTATCTACCGGATAGTCCACCCCTTAAATCCATATTTCTCCAATTTGAAGGTGTGGTGTGAGTCCATGTCAAAGGTCTTCCACAAGTCCAAGTAGAAAACAGCAGTTGCTGTTCCTTTTTCCACTCATGTCATCTCTCCATCACAGAAGGTCACCACATTGGTCAGGCATAGTCTGCCCTCGCTGAAGCCATGCTGGCTGTCTCAAATATACCTCCTTATCTCTCATGTGCCTTAACATGTCTTCCAGGAGAATCTGCTCCATGATCTTCCCAGGTACAAAGAGAAGGATCACGAGACTGTAGTTTCTTGGGTCTTCCTTTCTTCCTGTCTTAAAAATGAGAGTAATGTTTTCCATTTTCCAGTCATCAGGGAGGACTTTGCCTTACAGCTATGACCTTTCTGATACGATGAAGAATGGCTTTGTAGCCTCATCAGCCATTTCTTTCATGACCCCAGGATTCACATTACCAGCTGCATATACTCAGAATCATAGAATCACCAAGATTGCAAAAGACACCTAAAATCATTCAGTTCAACTGTCCACCAATCATCAACATTTCCCACTGAACAACATCCCTCAGTACAACATCTAAACATTCCTTGAATGGCTCCAGGGTCAGTGACTCCACCATTTCCCTGGGCAGCCCATTCCAGCAAACAACCACTCTCTCAGAGAAGTATTTCTTAACATCCAAGCTGAATCTCCCCTAGCGCAACTTGAGGCCATTCCCTCTAGTCACATGGGAGAAAAGGCCAGCCCCCACCTCTCCACAACCTCCCTTCAGGTGGCTGTAGAGAACGACGAGTTCACCCCTGAGCCTCCTCCAGACTGAACAATCCCAGTTGCCTCAGCCATTCCTCACAAGACTTGTGCTCCAGAGCCCTCACCAGCTTCATTACCCTTCTCTGAACACATTCCAGGGCCTCAATGTCTTTCTTTTAGTGAGGGGCCCAAAATTGAACACAGTACACCAGTTGCAGCCTCACCAGTGCAGAGTACAGAGGGATGATCCATTCCTGGCTTCTGCTGCAACATTGTTTCTGATCCAAGCCACCACCAGTGGGCTTCTTTGCCACCTGTGCAGGCTGCTGGCTCCTGTCTAGGCAAGCATTGACCCATGCCTCCAGGTCTGTTTCCCATATGCAGTCTTCCAGCCATTCTGCCCCCAGCCTGTAGGGTTGCCTGGGGTTGTTGGGTCAGAGTACAGGACCGAGCACTTGGTCTTGTTGAATTTCGTCCCACTGGCTTCAACCCAGTTTGTGCAGTTGTACACACTGAGCCTTATGAGGCTATCTTAGACTTGTAGTGCTCCCCTGACTGCCACCTAGGGGTTCATGGACAAGACTAGTGCAATAATGCTGACTGCCAGAACTCATTGAGTGCCTCTCCCTGTTACTGCCATGTCTGTTGTTGCCAGTTCTCCCTCCTCATCTATCAGAGAAACTGCACTCTCTTTTGCTTTCCGCTTTTCTAATCCCATCTCTGCATGTCCAAAGGCATCTTTGTATTCCTCCCAGGCCACTTGTCCCTGTTTCCACTACCTGTAATTTTCCTTCTTATCTTTCAGCCTGACCAGCAGGTCCTTGTTCAACCATGCTGGTTTCCTGCCTCTTCTGCTTGTTTTCTTATACTGGGAGGTGAAGAGCTCTCCTAAGGTTTCCTTTAAAAACTACCAGCTTTGTTCTATCTCCCTAAGGACAGTTTCCCTGTGGACATCATCCACTAATTCCTTAAGAAGACAGAAGTTTGCTCTCCTGAAGTTTATATAACTATGTCTTTCTAATACACTATGAAATAAGACTAGCTGAGGTTTCTTGGCTCTGAAAGTTTTGAGGCTACTGTTTAATAAGTGATGACTTCTAGATTTCTATGTTGGAGGAAAATTCAAAAAAATAAATTCCTTTATAGAAAAGGTTAAGGTATGAATAAGGATCCCAGGTAAAAGTAGCATAATTTTACTCATTTTTCTTCAGCCCAAGCTTACTTCATTAATGTGATTTTCTTTCCTTTTTTTTCTTTTTTTTTTTTCTTTTCTTTAAATACATGCAATATATTTCTCCAAACAGATTTCCTTCAAAATATCATTCCAATTCAATGCATCATATCTCCTGGAAAATGCCACTGTTGATGTATATGCTACAAGGTTAGTTGCAATCTTTGCTTGTTTACACTGTAATTTTTTTAGAATGCTCTACAACTAACTGTTTTCAACCTGAACAATCTGAACAACCTATAGAGCTGGAAGCTTTAAAGACGTACTTGGTCCTGCAGTAGACTGAGTAGTCTAAATAAAAAGTTGTTGATCCTGTGAGCCAAAAGTGAGTCAGAAAGTGGTGGTTTTACCTTCAGAAAAGGTTTATTCTCTTACAAACTTACCATATGTGTTATCATAAATTGCAGTTTATCAAAAATGTCTCGCCCTCAAGGAGCAAGGACATTGAGGATGTTTTCTGTGATAGAACTGAATGAATCAGAGATGAACATGCCCTCAGTGTTTGCTCTCCCTGCAAAATACGTAGATGGTATGAAAATAATGGTCCGTATTTGTTCAGTTTCCATCCAGTCAGCAATACAGCAGTCTGTATTTCCAACAAAGATGCATTTCTGAGCTGGGTCTTGTTCAGGACTTACTTTTTTTTTTTTTTACTGGAAATAGTCTTCTGAACTTTATTTAGAAGATAGTAATTGACTGGAACTGGTTGGTAGGTTTTCATAACAAGAACTGTGTGTATTTCAGTTTCTTTGTACCTCTTGCCCCCAGTATCCCTGTTGCATGTGCAGATGAGTATCACAGTCTGACATGAGTGGCATATGTTTTATTTTAGTGACAGTGAAGAACCACCTGAGACCTTGAGAGACAACAGAGGACAAGTTACAATTCCTGTAAAATACGAAGTAGGATTAATATTTGTAAGGTATTCATGCTTCACTGTGCTTCTGTTTATTAGCATAGTAAATGACAGGTGTTCAAATAGACATTGTTTTGTTTTTGAGCTGTGCTCAGTATCTACAAATGACAATTTCCAGTCTCATGAAAACGAAGCACAAGCTTCACTGAAAAGAGCAGGCGTGTGAAGTGATAAGTGACAGTGACTACTGCATTTGCTGTAGCTCCTCTGTATCAATTTAAATTTGATTTGCAGTTTGCAGCTTTTGATTATTTTTCTTCTTACTGTACTCATTCAAAGGCATTTCAGGTACAAAAGAAGGGAAACAAGGACAGACACAAGTTCATATCACTGTAATATTGTCCATCCTTCTCTAGACAAATTTAAAAGAATGCTTTGTTCTCTCTTTTATGTGAACACTGCCCATTTCATATGGCCATACTCTCTCACAATAAGGAATTGTGCAGGCAATATTTGTTCACTTCATTGATTTTACTGTGCACAGCATTTGAAATGTACGTGACAACAGGAGAGCACTACTGAGAAAAGGAAGAGTTGTTTTCAGTGGAAACAGCATTACACTCTTATTGCAAGACTAGACCTGGAGGATTAACAAAATAATGAAAATTCCTATATGATGATCTCACTTAGAGTTTTTATGAAGTTTTTGTTCTTACTGTTTGTGTGTTTTTGTTTTTTAACCTGCAGTGTTTTCAAAGAGCACCATGTTATAATTGCTGCAAATGAAACCATTCCTACTGCTATTAACACAACAGAGCAGATAGGGGATGAAGTTACTTTGCATTATAGGGTAAGGAAAAATAAAACTATTTTTTTTTTCTCATTTAATTTGGGTCATTTAAAGTGATAGCTTCAAGATACGGGGTATGTGACACTTTTGACAATATTTAACACTTGTTTTCTTGTTGCTTTGGAGTAAAGTGAATCAGAAGTTTTCAGAATGGTTAATTTGCTGTGGAGTAATTCAAGTGTATTTTAGAGCTACTGCACACACGAGTAAACTTAGTCTTTGGCCATTACAGTTTAGAATAGATATTTCCAAAATCCAGCCAGCTGGGAACAGGTGAATGCTGTGATCTAAGAACATTGTCTTCTTAATGGAATGCATACTGCAAATCAAAATCTCTCGGAAAATGTACGTACAGGAGTAGAAGCCCAGCCTCAAGTTGCAGTAGTGCTGAATCTAGCACTATCATGAGAGCATCCTTGTTTCCCAGTGTCAGATTCAAAGCTGAACTACGATTCTGCACATAGTCAGGATAAAAGTCTCTGAATCAACTTTGTCTATAAAACGCAAGCCAAGGAAAAGGTCTTGCTTTCACTAAGCAGCAGTTGCAAATATTTTATGTTTTTTAGGCCACCTACAGTGTTTTTCACAATTATTTCTCTTATTCTTCAAGTTAAAATCCAGTAACCCTGAGTTTTTGTAGATGCTTTTTTAGATATCATTCATCTCATTTCAAAAGCAAGGATTTTGAAATGTAAAAGAGCTGGTGGACTGCAGAGCATACCATTTGTGGTCTCATAAGAACTCATCAAGCAGCTTACTACTAAAGGGGGAAAAAGTAAAAAAATACAATCAAATACCAATAAAATAAGAAGGTATTAATCAAAATACTTTTTCATTTTTACAGATTGAAAAAGGTGAACATTTTCCAATGCCAAATCTCACACTGCAAATCTTGTATCCTGATGTAACAAAGGCCAAAAACACTCTTCTCTACATTACAGCATTGTCACATTCCCAAGTAAGAATGCAGTTTGTATTTTTACCATTATTTTTACTATTAAGTTTAAAACATTTTTTTTCATGTTAAAAAGTGCAAACATTTGGGGCTATATATTGCTTCATAGCCTACATCTCTTTAGACTAAAAGATTAGATGCTTTTGTTTTAGTAATATGTGAATATTTCATAGGAAGACAGAAAAGAATTATTAGAAGGAAATGAACAAGTTTAAAACAGCTTTGAGCAATAATTGGAATATAAAAATGTTGATTTGGTATATTGCCAAGTGCTGAGAAGTTCAGACTGGGATACCAGGGGCAGAACTTTCTTTCTTAGTTCTGGCTACTGAGCTTCTGATTGTCTCCATTCTTAGCAGTGCTTCTTGTGAATACTCTAGCCCTGCATTTAAATCTAGAGCTCAATGTCCATGACATCTTCAATATTCTTCATTCTGAAATTAGCATTCCTGTATGTCTGTTCTCAGGCACGGGCAATCTTCTGTCTTGTTCCTTATCTGGGGCACTGTGACATATTGAAGGAGTAATAAGCCATGTCTTCAGTCCTCATTTTTCCATTTCACTCCTCCACAGCTGATGAATGAGATCACAATTCCAGCAAGTCCCATGACTCTAGATGTTAAACTAGGATCTATTTTACTAATTGAATAGCTCAACAAATATCACTTAGTGGTGACATGAACCTTTTCTGTCATTCATCTTTTCCACAGAAACACACCTCTTCCCACATGGTTTAATTAGTTGTAATGTGCCACACCACTGAAAAAGAAAATAATTGGTTGAAATGAAATTTCAAGGTTCATTTTAAAACAAACAAAACAAATCAGAATATTTTATGTTTAGTGTACAAAGAAATTATGATTGTTCTTTAATTCCTTCCCCCATTATTGTCATTCCTAACCAATGACCACGTTTAACCCACCTAAGCTTCCATATATATTCACAAATCAAAACGGATCACAGGAAATTCGCAATATCTCTTCGCTATGGTAATGTGAAAGTGAATATCCTGGATCTAAAGAAAAAGTAAAGTAAAACTAAATAATAATAATAAAAAAAAAGAAGCGAAAGGAAAAAGCTCTCCACTCTTCCTTTGCACTGAATATATCAAATGGTTTGTCAGGTGCCCTTGCAGGAGTCATGAAGGGTCAGCAGTGATCCAGCACCCTTTCATCCTCCCTGGCTCCTGAATCCTGCACTTCATCTACTAGTCTTTTGCTAAGGCAGAAAGCTCTGGATTCCCATTCAAAAACTATTTAGCTCTCTTAGTAGCCTGCTCTCTTGCTGGATCATGTGGCAGTCATCTTCCAGGAGGACATTGTTTACTTCTACAGATGTTTAAGCAACTGGATAAAATTTAAGTTATTATCTCATAAAAAGCTTGTTTGTTTATGTAATGATATTTAAATATCCATGCTGTTTGAATTTGCTTTTCTGCCCTCTTGCAATGTCTGTTTTTATTATTGTATTTACTTGCTTACCACTATTACAATTAGCAAATATTGATGTTATTAAATATAAAATATTATTAATGTTGTCTTGTTTCCAAGACCTTCTAATGGTAACAGGTTGGATAGTCAAGCAATAAGTATATTTTTTTTTATTTCTTCTAACAGAATGCTATCTGCAAATCTAGTTATCCTGTAGATCACCTAAAGATCGGTTCTGGAAAATCATTTGTGCTGCCAAAAATAAAAGAACCTACAAAGGATACAATTATGGTAAGCCTCCCTGTGGTGTATGCTTTCAACCTAGATTTACATTTATTAACATTGAGCTGAGCATTTCTGAAGTTAGTATATAAAAACTTATGTCAAACTACATCCTCTGAAAAATCACTTTGTTTAATATCCTTAAAAGGTATCTTTATGTAGGACTAGTTGTATATTTTTATTATTTCTGGCTACAAAACTGTATGTAGAACTGAATTTATGGCTTGGGTGTTTTTTTTTTTTTTTTTTTTTTTATGTATTTTATTTGGTTTGGTTTTTGGTTTTTAATTCAACAAATGTGTAAATAATGGCAGCACTTTGGACGGATGAGTAAACCTCACCTTCATTTTCCCACTGTAATTGTCAAATAATATTGATAATTCTCATTTCCTTTGCAACTTTTCAGATAATCAGTTAAAAATATTTTCAAATACAACTGTTAGAAATGTAGTTGCTGGAGCAATATGAAAAAGTTTAGCTTCTCACATTCAGACAGAGGAACATAGTTATGTTGCCATATTGAGCAGAAAGACATCATACTACCTACTCAGCAGAGAGATGCAAATGGCACAAGCTCAGTTTCTGTTACGAATGAAACCATGCCAAGAGATGAGCGTTTTGCCATGCTTATCATATATCCTTCATGGGGGTGGTAACAATCCAGGCTAGCATGTTTCCAAATTATCAAGCATGTCTGCTGTACTTCCAGCTGGTAAGTAAAGACACCTGAATTCTCCTATCTCAATTTAGATATCCCACAGTTTTGAATGTTTAAGCTGTAGCTGTGCTGACAGAAAAGTATGGCTTGCAATTACAGGCTATGCCTCTGTCAGGGAACTCTGCTGCACAGCTGCAGTAACTGAGGTTTCTACAGGCTAAGGGATTGCATAGGGAGCTGTTCTACCGTATCATAAGAATCTCAACTCATTCTACATACTGTGGTGTAGTTTTTACATTAAAAAAAATAAAAATAAAAAAAAATTAATACCCTTTCAGGATTAATATCACAACAAAACAATGATCTATAGGTATAGTATGTTTACACGTTTTTATTTTAATAATGTGAAAACTCTACTACTATTAGTTCATGTTGCTGACTTTTAAACAGGAGTGTGATACATTCAGCTGTGCATCTATTGATTGTGCCCTGGCCCCATCTGACATATCTCAAGTGAATGTTTCTTTGAGAGTATGGAAACCCACCATCATAAAAGTAAGTAAATCCCATCTTTAAGTTTGGAAAAAATAAACCAGTGTTTGCACTGTTTATTGAAATTATATCTTTAATTTTCTTGTCTGCATATTCTCAAGTATTAAAAAATGTTTAGATTTCTACAAATTAATTTCCATGTTTTATTTACCTTAGAGTATTTAGAACTGAAAAGGAAATTCAAAACATGTTAGAAAGAAAACTCTTACTTTTTCTGCATTGACTTTTTTTTTTTTTTTTTAAACTAGTTTCTAGCCTATCCACAAATTCTAATTCAGCAGATGTATGGAGGGATATATTGAAGCATATTACTTTTGAGTAAATTTTAAGCTGGAAAGACTTTTTGAATCTATAAGGGATTTTTGATCAGTTTTTGAATCTGAGTTTTCATTATCTCTCCCAGAACTTGAGCATTAAGTTTCACTTCCAAATTTCTCATTTCTGCAAAGATTTATACTTCAAAATACCTACTGTAAACCATTGGCATTTCTTTCTTCTTCCAGGCAAGTATTCACAGCTTAACCCTTGTTGTGAAAGCATTACTTCGGAGTGAAAACTCATCACTGATTTTGAGAAATGACCATCAAAAATTGGAGGTAACAACATGATAATTCAGGGATTTACATAGAATATCTTTTATTGGATCATTTGTTCTCATTCATTACTAGCAAATTGATTGCCATTTGTTGTAATGTACTATCCTACTCAAAATAGAAGTAAGTGAATTCACATTTGAGCCAAATGTCAGAATTAGCCAACCCGTGTGCCTGGGATGTGTCTGAATTACTTCTGCCTGTTGCAGCGTAAATGCTTCCTGTATCTGCGGATAAAAGCATAATTAAAATGATCTTTTTAATGAATTGGTAGTATTTTCAAAGCCCTCTTGGGTTACTTATAAGTGATTCTACTTTATACATTGTATTTTCTTTACTATTCCTATTATTAATGCTTTTTGCTCCATTCCTTCCTGCAAATTCTTGTACTTAGATTGAAGTAGTACCTTGGAAACTCAGCGCATATGATAACAGTCATGCTGCTCTGATGATATTTTAAACAGACAATTTATTTACTGCTTACGTTCTGAACACTTTGCAGACCATGATTAAGATTTCCAAAGAACTCCCTCCAGGTTCAGTCCCCTTATGGGTTATCCTTCTGAGTATCTTCGCTGGACTCTTGATTCTTGCACTGCTCATATTTGCTTTGTGGAAGGTAAGCTACACATCTTCATGAAAATAAAATATGTATATGCTTATGTTTCCCATCCTCCTTATAATACGAACCTGGACACTAAAATTATCCAATAGGTAAATTGGGATGGATCTTGGAGAAATGACAATGACTAGTAACATTGCATTTTTCTGAGGTGTAACCTGCAATGCTTGATGATTGAAGCTCATACTGATATATACATAACTGTATATTATGAAAATAACTGTATATTATGAAAATAACTGTAAGGTTATTTTGCTTTTGTGCTGCCTATGTGTGGCAAGGTTTTCTTTGTGCAAGATAAGCCTGTTGTGTAATTATTGCCACAAGTGGGCACTCTTCTCCAAGCTAAATATTCTGTCTATATTAAAGTTTAAAGGCTGTAGGTTTTTAATTTATAACATACATAATCTGTTGAAAAAATCTTGAAAAGCATTAAGAATGATTTGTTTATCTGACTTCTAGATATTACTAAGCATTTTTATCATTGACACCATGTGCACATAACAATGATTCAGCAATCACTTTTTGTCTGCTTTTGTGACACGTCTCTTTAGTTTTTCCATTCCAGGAAAAGCAATGTTGTACTTCACTTATAAAAAATTAAATGGCTATTTACTGTTCTGCAAGTATGAAAATAGTGGTAAGAGCTTAGCATATAAATGCTACCAATATGGGCTGTTAGCTTTAAGTAGTTCTTTATTCACTTCATTTCTCTTCTGCAGGCTGGATTTTTCAAGAGGCCACTAAAGAAGAAAATGGAGAAATGAAGAAAAAAAACAACACAAAACAAAAAAAAAAAAGATTTTTTTCCTCAGGTCTGCCTCAAAAATGTGACTGTACAATTTAAAACTTAGATAAACATGCAGTGTTCACAATGTTTTCTAAACTCCAGTGCATTAAAAAAAAAAGAGAGAGAGATCAGAACATGGAGCAATCAAATTAAACACACATCTGAATGAATCAAAGGAAGAAAATGGCCTTATGTCACTTTGTGATACTCAAGGATGTACTTTCAAGTGTTACTCATTCTTGGAGAGTAACTGAGTTCAAAGATTCTAACATTTTTAATATGGAAAATACCTAATCATATTTCTGTGTGCCTATATATATGTGGAATCCCTTTTCATCCCAAATTATGCAATAAGACATCTGTATGTAGCAATCACGGTTTTTTTATCACTCTGATTTTCAAAGAGAAAATATCATACTCAAAATTTTCTCTTTTTAATGGACTGTCAGCTACAGAACATTCAAACTTTGAAAATGAACCAAATACTACATGGCAACTGAGGTAATGACATTTCAAAAGACAGAAGCATCTGCAGAACTCTGAATGATAATTACTGAAATTCGTTGAATTTCTTTCAACTTGTTTTACTGGGTCCAGCTGATACTCCAAGAAATTTTTATTGTCAAGTGGATCACTGGGGATATATCCATTAATTATGTAACTGTTTGAACTTGAAGGGGATTTTTGGCAGACCTGGAAATGTATGCACAAAATATTCAAGCCCAAGTAATTGCACGCTTTACTCAAATAAGCAAAGGAAAGTTGTGTCTGCAGATTGATATATTCGTATTTATGCAGAAAATGTTTAGAGGTACCCTGAAAGTTTGACTTGCTGTATATCTTGGAGTAGCCAAGAGGGTGCTTCGTAAACTTTCACTGTAAATTTGTTGTGTAGCTATTTAATCCAATGAGTTTAAAGTGTACAAATTTATAATTAACAAAAGAGCACAGATAAGAAACTTAGCACTGGTAAGCTTCTTCTAGTAGTGTAACTCTCACCTCATCTTTTCTACTTAGGAGTTTAAAGTGATGCATTTGCATACTTAATAAGCACTTAACAAATTATTTTGTGTCAAAGATTAAAAGTTTTTAAGTTTATGTAAGAATACACTGAAATGTAGATAGCAAAGGGTTTCTCCCAAGCTATTTAGAGTGTTCAGCTTAGCAGGAAATTTCTTCCTCCCTTTTTCTTTCACACACTTGTTTTCCTTCCACAGTGATCTCTGCCTGCAGCTCTTGGCTATCTGTACGTTGTCCTTCAAAGCTTCCTACATTACCTGCAGTCACATAAAAGCTAAGAAGGAAATGGAGGCATGCAAGCTAACTGCAATTTTTCCTCAGCATGGTAATATTTAGTGTTGATTCCCAGTAGATCAGAAAATGTTGAGGAGTGCTTCTGTAAGATGTGCTCATTTGCAGAAATACCTTTGCCTTGTCAAGGAATTCCATCTGTTGCTACACATTTCACTGGAACAAAAAAAAAATCATCACAGCTTTCAAAAGGCTTATCTTCTGAGATAGATTCCGCTGACTTTATAGTAATACCTTTAAAAAGCTATAATATATTTTATAAACACACCTTTTTTCTTTAAGAAAAGACCACAGATTAAGTTGAACATTCTGGCAAGTACAACTCCAGCAATGCACTGAAGGGTGCTTCACTATTTAAAAATGCTGTCTCTCCTCAGTGTCTTCTATTTAGTTCCTTAGTTAGAGGGTAGTTATTGGGAAAGGCTGAGATTTGTGTGAATTCAGCAAGTAGGATTATGCTTGAAAAAGTTTGTGTCTGCCTGTGGGAAAGTTGATGATTTCATAACAACGTTCTGCTGATGGTAGCATGACTCAGAGCAGAGGGCCAAGCCCTCTGCAGGAGCACCGTGGGCTGCAGTGCACAGTGTGGGAGATCCACAGCCTCGGTGGGCTTGCTCACCGGGCTCGTCTGCATGCCTGATAGTGTGCCTGACCCTGGGGATGGGTACAAGATGTGCTGCCCTGGTCCTGAGTACTGTGTGGAAGCTATAAGCAAGGCAGAAGAGTTGTGGGCAGGATCCCTATTTCAGTCATCATGCAAGCTAAACAGTCCTCAAAGGAAGGAAAAAATCCAAACTAGCATTTGCAAAGATGTTTTCAGTACAGTCTGAATTGAAAGTTCAGTTGTTAACAAATTAAGGTTTTTCCAGTTTGTTTGAAAGAATTATATAGCACTTGTCATCACAGCATACGAATGCCTCAGAATCACCACTTTTTATTTCTTGTAATATCCCTGTAAAGGCATAACAGTGCTATATCCCAATATGGTCTTGTGAAGGAAAAATTATGAAGAAGCTGTGACTCGTCTATGCACACACATAAAGTCTATGGTAATAAAGGAAATACTTGTGTTTATTGTTATTCACCCAGTTTGTTAACCATTAGCTCATTTTTCCTAGCTTCATAAAATTAATCACTCCAAGTTATGCAATTCACACGTCACTTTTATGCAACACACTTTTTGTTTCACTCTTTAGTTATGGTAATCTGTTAACAAAAACTTTAAACTTTTCCTGATGACTTTTCATGTCATATTTTAAAGCATCAGCCTGATTTAAAATAGCCAATAGGACAGTCTATTTCCCTGAAGTTTGCACAAAAATACATATTTTATCAACGCAAGTTTGTTTGAGATCAGTGTTCCATTTTTTTAGCCTCACTTTGCTCTTTAAGAGCAGTAGGAAGCTTCATGTAACCACACTGCTATTCTGTTTGTTCTGATACTTTCTCTGTTTTCACCTTTGTCCTACTATCAAATGTTCAATTATAGTATCTATTTAAAATTTAAGTATGTAAAGAGAATAGCACTGTATCACATTTCTCTTGCATGGGCTACATTATGGATTACTACATTAAATCACTATTTTAATTCACAGAATCTTTCCATGCAGCACTGCAAAAGCAGTATTTTTACTGCTTTTCACATTATGCAGCAAAAAAGCCTACTGAAATCAATATTGCAAGTATCAGAATCATCTCACTGAGATTTGTCTGGTCAAGGAAAATCAGTAATACATGTAATCTGTTCTATTTCTTTAGAAAGACACATTAGGCTTGTATTATGGTTCCAACTACTAACATTTTTTAATTCAAATAACAGCCTATGAAAAACTATAATAAATTAGGTGTATAACCAGAGCTTAAGCTGTCAAAGGAATCTGGCCCATGTCTACTCCTAATGTCAGCACTGAACTAGCTAATGTTAGAAAGAATGGACAAGCTATGTTTCTATAGCACTGCACTTTGCTGGAAGAAGGAGACAGAGCTTTAAGCAATCACACCTGCCTCAAAATGAGGCTGTTGCATAGGTTGTCAGTCTATTGTATGGAGACATGTCAAACACATCTATTTTAGAGCAGTCCCCTTCGCTTCTGCTTATGTTCCTGTCACTCTCAGGCACAACCCACCTATCCTGAGCCCTTACTGAGCCTTTCAGTACATCTCCTGTGCTGCTGAGCTGTTTTGAGCACAATATCCTCCTTCTGCAGAGCTTTGAGTCAGGGAGCACACCTTCAATAGCAGCCAATAAGGTTTGCACTTTTCTCATAGTAAAGAGAGGCTGGAGTTAGGGTCATGCTCTTCTAATGACTTTCATATTGTTTCTTTGTTTTTAATACATTGGATTAATATTGTATAGATAACAATAAATTCCAGGAAGAAAAAGAAAGCAAAGTAAGAGATTCAGAATGTACGCTCATTAATTATACCACTGAGCTGACTAAGATGGATTTTTTTTTTTAAGAAAGACACTAGCATTCTGCACAGCATTCTGTTTTTCCTGTAAAATTATTCATATGTTATATTGATTAAAAATTTTACATCTAATATACGTCTTTTGTGGTTT
>NC_064472.1:23950296-23965296 GCF_023343835.1 Lagopus muta
TTTTCCTGCTGCTGGTTCCGAGTCTTTGAGCAAAACCTGTCTGAGGTGTGTGAGAGATGTCTCAGGCCCCATTTGCATGACATAGGAATCTATTGACTTCCTGCACCAAGCTGCGTCTGAAAAACCTACTTCCACTTTTCAGTTTGTACTACTCCCATAGTTTATATTTGTCAGCAGTCTGAAGAGTGCTATTTGAAAACCAGTGGCAGAGTATTATTTAATTTGAGAGATTTCACTTTGCAAATGGTTTAGCACTGCTGCAATGCCTCAATCCCAGGCAAATTCTCCACTTTTTCAGGGTCCATACGAAGAGGCTGAATTAACTGAAGACTGCTCAATTGTATTTGGAGATTTTTACTTCAGTTGTGGATGTAGCTAGAGAGTGAGTACCAGAATGGAAACACATGGATGGTGTGCAGCTCTCAGCATCTGCAGAAGATGGAAGCAAGCTGCAAGGTGCTGTGGACTGTACTGTTCCAGAGGGTACTGTAGCACCCTCCTCTCATTCAGGTTTTCTGATTGATTTCTTCTCCTTTCTTAACTTTCTCTCATAACAGACTCTCTGTGTCATTTATGTGGGATAAACACTCATTTGCTGCAGGAGCAGTGCTGCAGAGGCAGAGGCAGGCAGGATGGCCACCTCTCAGCCTGGACACTACAATGGCATAACTCTTTTTCAAAAAGTGAAACAGCATAACTGAATTTCTGAATAAATTATAAACTCATAAATGACCTTAACTGCTTGTCTAAGAGTAGTATTTTCCCCAACATCTTTCTCTTGCGGAGGACAAGGTGGAAGAATAAACCAGTAAATTTTTAAGTGGACTAACTGCCATCCAAATCGATAATAAAAGTGTTCTGAGTTTGTTTTTTATACATCTATTCCCCCTACTGGTGATATTTATTTTTATTTGGGTACAAAAAAAAAAAAAAAGGGAAAAAAAAAAAAAGGAGATACAAAGATGTGACAAGCCCAGTGTGGGGTGTATCTGTTATTTGTTAGAGAATTTTATTCATGAGGTTTTGCTATACATAGCTCATTCTATACAAACAGATGAAGCATATGATGTCGTTTTCAAAGCAGCGTATAACACTATCTGCACTGAAATCATCATCATCATCAAAGCTCACGTTCACTTTAGCAGAAGGATTAAGCTTTATACTTAAATAGCTGCTGTTATCAGGAGTACATTTCAAGAGATGGAAAGACCCAAGGCAAGTTCTGGATGAAGTATGAAGTTTACTGCTGTGTGAGAGCTCAAAGTATGTGAATCCCTGGATTTTAAATAATGTCCCATTTTGAAACAAAGATATGTGGAATACCTCTGCAGGGGCTAAATTCCCTTGTTTGCTAACATAAGCACCCCTATCATTTTTTAAGAAAATTGTTATGTGATTTCCCCAAAAACTTGCAGTTTAATATTTCATTTAAAAAAAACCCAACTATATTATTGTTGCTGTTGTTATTACTTAGAACCACAGAATGATTTGGGTTAGAATTGTCCTTCAAGATCATCTAGTTCCAGCCTCCCTGCTATACTTCAAATATAGGTTCATTAAAGACTTTATCCAAAGCTTTTAAACTTTTTCTAAATCTGGTACAAAATTCATCCACCTTTTCTATTAGATAGACTGATAGGCAGAGGGAGTTGCTGAATATTCTCTTGCACTTTTGAATGGTGTGTTTGGAATTTCTAAATCATTTATGTAATTCAATTTCACCTACATGAATTTTCACAAAAAGAAATCTGCAGTTTCCTGAAAAGCGCTCACAGAGACCAATACATGAATTCACACATGAAAGCAACCACATCATTGGCTCACACATACCAACCAAAGAGCAAAACCAACTCAGGCAACTGGCTACACCCATCACAGATACACCACACAGTACCAACATTCACAAACTAATGACTGTCAGTCAGGTAGCTCCTCAAAAAAAACTCTTCTAATGCTGTTTCAGAAAGCTGCTTGCTGAATAGCTCAGACAAAACTGTGGCTTGTTAGTGGATGAGCTGTGACAAGTATAAAAAATTAATTTGTGTAGCTCTGCTCTGCAGGAGAAGAACATAAGTCTCAAAAAACACAGCATAGCCCTGTCACTAGAGAGAAACCATCTCAAGGGAGCACATTTTGTTTATGCCTATAGTTTGCTCCTTGACATTTACAGAAGTCCTGAAACGTACCGTACATCTTTCAAAACGTATGTTCTCCTTCTTCTTGCTTTGGAGATCTAGGTCTTAAATACCACCACAAAATACTATGAGAGCTAGTTTTTAATAAAAGAATGAAATCACAATATAAGGAGTTTCACAACTTAAAAAAATAGGAAGTAGAGCTTTTTTTTTTTAACACTTTACACTTTTCATTTGCTTGCATTAACTGCAATGACATAGTGGAGCAAGGCAAGGTTGATTTGATTCTGCCCTTTCTAATTGATGTCCAAATCCTCACAGCATTACATCTCGCTAGGCGTAGACTCCAAAACAAAATGTCCAGCAATGTAAGAAAAAAAACTTTGTAAGTCTTCTGATAATTTCACAGTGAAATCAGGCAGAAATATCTTCCCCATACATGGAGAGGGAAAAGGAGCAATGTCAGAGGACAAGCCCAATGGAATTGCCACAGATTACTTTGCACAACTCCGTTATCTCAGCTGATGTTCGACACGAACAGTGTTGCAGAATTGAAATTACTTCTTTAAGAAGTCTGCCTCATGGATTCTGCACACATATATATATCAGATAATTAGATTTCTAATTCAAAAGCCAGGACTTGACACTAGAAATCTTAAAATGAAACACAGAAAGGGGAAAGCTTCTAAAATATTAAAATAATCCATTTTTAAGTTCCCATGCTGCTGCACTTTGTTTCTTCACACTCCTGACTGTGCCATTCCTATATAAGGATTCTTTATCTCTTTGGGTTTTCCTTAAGCCCAAGCATTTCTCTCTGAGGAACAGTGAGAAATTTTTTTTCACATGACATTGTTTTGGACACTCTAAATGATGGCTCTTGAATGCCACCCTCATAAAATTCAACTGTCAGTTTTTTCTCTGAAGGCAAACATTGCATTTGATTTCATTTCTTCTTCCATACACTCATATCAACTTCAAATGCTATATGAAATATTTTCAATTTTTAACTTTTTGTTGTTATTATTATTAATATACCATTTTCAGTTCACCTTTGTAAAGATTTACAGAGGAAATCTTGAAAGCAATGGAAGTGATATATTTAGATTCTTTTTATGTTGAAGCTCTAATACCTTTTGTTTCTAAAGCAGGTAATCACTAGTTGCACAAATTGTGCTATGCACCATTAGCCCGTTATTTTCAATATAATCCTGTTGATTCCTATTCTGATATAACCCATCTTTCATCACATGTGTTCACCAGTAGACTTAGGAGGATATTTGGGCTGAGTGAGAATTTCTTCACACAAAAGGCTGTGGAACAGAGTCATTAAAGCCCACAACCTAAGGGTTCTGGAGTTGTGTCAGCTTGCTACCTTTCACCTCTCTGGGAAGGAGTACCAAAAGACCAAAAGCAGGAGTCTCTCATGCTCTCCCCTAGTCCTGAAAAAGTGTATTTCCAATGGGGTCTTTATCTCCCCTTTTCCTAAATGAGGAGCTGAATAAAGACACGGCAGTTCTCCTAATATTTCTTTCACAAACGTCTACAAGTTTTCTATCTTTCGATTCATCCTCTCCCTTCTTCTGTGCTGAACACACAAGTTTCAGTGATAGCATAACCTCATCCAGTGGCTCATTTTCCTCATTCTGGTGAGATCAGTCAAGCACGATGATCTTACTCAGGCAGAAGACAGTGCTTTCCTCTCTTGTAGTTTGGTGAAGACTGCTGGCTGGACTGTCTCACTCCAGCTTGTCCCCACTTTTTTTTTTTTTTTTTTTTTTAATGTTATCAGGGATGGAGAGGAAGCCAATGAAGTCCCTCACTTTAGGACTCACAATGGGATGTATAGGTGGAATGCAGTGTTTAAGAACACTAAGGGCAACCAAAAGAAAAAAGGGAAAGCACGAACACGGAATTTAAACAAGGTGGTATTCTGTGTTTTCCCTATGTATCAAAGCTCCCTGGAAACAATCCAATCTTCAGCTACAGAGAGTATTCTCTGGTATTAAAAGGTAAAAAGGTTTAAATACTTCATTTGCGATTATAGAGCAGAGTTTCTTAGCATGGCAGTGCCACATCCTCACTAAATGAAGTTCAAACAGCAGATGACACAAGAAGATCTGTAACTCGAGCCTATTAACTGTAGAACAGACTATTTTATTCTAGAAAAAAATAAATAAATCTTAGCACTAACTTTAGTAAGCTATGCTCTACACTATAAAAATCTATTAAAATGTATGTAAAAATGAATCTGAGGACATAAAATCTTTCTGGAGCATTTAGCCTAGGATCGTGTTTTTAGACACAAGAAAATAAATTGTGATGCTACAGTAGATGTGTGTTCTTATTATATTAAAAATAAATGTTACCTGAACCACTTGTGTACCACTAGAGTGCTGTGTGTAAGAAAGTGTTCGTGTTGATACAAACAAACAGTCCAGCATTGCTTTTCATGAAATTACAGTAGCTGATTTCATCAGTTGCTACACATGGCAGAGAGAAATAACTAATTAAAAGAGAATTCCCTATGAAAACATAACTCTAAAATATTTTGGCTTCATTTTTCAGCAGATGGACTGCAAGAGGAAAATGAATCAAGCCAATTGAGTGGTGGAACTCTTATTTTTTCCATACCGCAGATATTCTTGTCATCATGTTAATAAATCTGAACAAAACCCAGCACTAATATGTTCAAAATAGTAGTTTAATAAAGTTTGGCTGCAGTGTCCACAGTGAAGACTGATTTTTCAGAAATGTTGGTCATCAAGCAGTTCCCATTAATTCTGTTCCAGGGAAGAAGCCACACAGCGCTCAAATGAAGGTGGGTGGAGCTGCCACCACTTAGGCGTCTGGAGGAGAAGCCTAGGGATAGAGTTCATTTAGGCCAATTGATCATATATCCAAACATTCATGGCCAAAAACTTTAGTGAGGAAAATAGTCCTTTGTTCCTGCACCACCATTTGTTTCCTGTATTTAAAACACAAAGACAAGGTACTGCCCAGACGTGACACTAGAAACCAAGAGCAGTGTGCAACCCAGGTGCTGTTTGTCTTGCTCTGCCTTCCTGTGGAAGCAGCTTGTCCTGCAAGGTGTGGGGAGCTGCACGCTCTCCCCACTCCATCAGGACACTGGGGGCTCCACTTTCTCTGGCAGCCAAGAAGGAAAGGACTTAGAGGGACATGGGGGGAGGACACTGCCGAGTCCTTCTGTTTCCTTTCCCCCTAAAATGGGAAGCTGAACAACCATCTCTAACTTCCCTTTGCATTCAGCAGAGCTCTATTCTTGTCTTAAGAACAGCAAGATAGGAAATCTTTGGAACTACAGCTCTCACTGCTATTCACAGTAACTTGGAGAATGGTTAGAGAGCTCAGTGAGAGAAAGCTGAATGCGTGGTGCCCAACTCTGACAGGCCTAATTTCACTGGGACACATGAAAGACTGGCAAACACTACTCCTACATAGATGTATTTAAAGGGATAAACAAAAAAAAAAAAAAAGGTAGTAATTCTGCCTGCAGTGACAATTCCCAAATGACTTCTACATCTTGAATTGTTTTGCATCTTCCCAAATTTGTTCCTTGCTGACTTTTGCTACAGGAGATTTCTTTCCCCAGACTTAGAACCCCAAGTTACAAAGATAAAACAAAACTGCTGCAACTTGCTAAAGATTTGGTGATCCTTGTGGGTCCCTTCCAAATCAGGGTATTCTAATATCGTTCCCTTCAAGGGACGATCACAAGGCACACCCAATGAAGATGTCTTTAGAACAGCTGTAGCACTCACTGAGACTGAGGGTCAGGCGTCCTTTAGTAAGCATTAACAAGATCCTTTCCAATCACCTGTAGACATGTAAAAAGAAACTCCAGAAGCTCAAAGATCTATCTGAGCCCATCACGCATCTGCAAGACACTCTTACAGAACATTGTCTCAGTTTCACTGTCTCTGGAATTGAGACTTGATGGTGTTAACCTTTAGTATTGTTGGTGAGAAGTAGAAACTGTTCTGTAATATTAAGTAACAGAAAGAGTGGAGTCTCAGGATTGTAAATAGCATGGCTTGAGTTACCTGGCAAATCTTGAGGAGGGAATTGTCATGATGTATGTTTTATCATACTTGGCACCTCAAAGATATTCTGATGTTAAATAGAGCTTCTAAATGCTTCTTGATTTTTTTTCTTTTTCTTCCAAAACAGAGAAAGAGTGACAGATAAGTGGTTTATGTTTAGCAAATTAGCAAAGTAAGTTATTTATTTATTTATTTATTTATTTATTTATTTATTTATTGCCTCTATCTGAGTTTGATTCTGAGCTATCAGGACTTTCACAAGCATCATTTTTGAGTTACAGCATAAGGCATATACTGTAGAAATGTATTGTCTTAGCTCAAGTTAGTTATAGCTCAAGTTTAACACAGTTTTTCAGAGCTGAGATGAAGTATGCCCGTTTGTGTGGTGGAAGAGAATATTATAAATGTGCTACATGGACACTGGAATGAAAATTCAAAATAGAATATTCTTGTATATTTTTTTGTGATTTGAAGATATGGCATGTCCAATGTAAGTATTTTGTGTCACATCTTATGGTCAGATTTCCCACTCAGTGGCTGCACTGAACAACTTTGAATAGCTCCAAAGTACTGCAGCATATTGGCCTATCAAAAGGAATTGGGAAGATGTTTGCAGGATGATGCAAAGTAGCTACTAGCCTCACCAGCTCTTCATCGCATGCTCCCCCAGTTTCTCAGGCTTCTTTCATGGTTTTCTATCCTCTTATATCCAAGCCCCAGCCTTCTTTTGGTTTTCAACATCTTCATTTACATATTCCTACATTTTTCTGGTTAATTCATTCAGCTATAGCATATGACAACTGAAAATACTTACATCAGGGATGAATGTCTTTGTTTCAGTGCAGATTCATCCTTCAGAGGATTCTGCTGCACAGAAAATTTTTAAAAGATGTCCAGATAGATTTATCCTGATGGTCCACTCTTCTCCAACATTCGCAGAGGAGCTTCACTGTTTTCATGCATATATGTCTCCATAACCTGCAGCGAGGTTATGGAATCATATGAGATCTCATGGTTGTGGCCTGGAGATATATCTTGTAACCCCATCCATGTTGCAGATGGCATATGTCAGGGGATATTTCCAAAACAGTCACACAACTGGAGGCAGCCTTGAGCTCACTGATTTTAAAAAAAAAAATTAAAAAAAAAAAAAAAAGCAGTTTGTAAACATTTTTACATTTTTGTATATTTTATAGAATAGCTTGGTGTGTGGTCATTAAAAATATGTGTGTCTATCTTCAGTCATGAGATTTGTGATTAGAAAGAATGGACAGAAGAGGCTTGCTGAGGCTCTTCATTTTCTACTCGTACCCATTTTTATTGGTTGCAGCACCTATATCTAGATAGGTAGATATCTAGATATCTAGATCTAGCAGATTTGCATGCAAGAGTAAGAGATCTAGTTTGAAGGAGATGTATTCTTTAAGTCTGGCAGAGATGTGAAATGCTTATTTTAACATACCTAGCTCTGCTTCAACTTTGGTATCAAGAGGAATGATGCCTCATGGCTTGGAAAAAAAAAATGCTTATACAGATGAAGCATTTATCAACTTGAAGGGGTCTCCTTAAGACATTGGCTTCACAATGTGGATCTGCTAAAGTATGTGTGTTGGGATTGATGCATGTTCCATCCATAGTACCTTTGCCCTTTTCATTACAGTTTTATGGGGATTAGGTAAAAGAAAAAACTGTTTAGGTGGTTGATAACTTTTGGGAAAACAATAATTGGCAGTTTCTTCACCAGCTCATTCACTTTGTTTTAGTCTTTGTTATAACTTGAGTGCATTATGGAGTTACGTTGTAATTGTCTTCTAAGGACCTAATCCTATGTGTATTTACAGCTCACATTCCATCTTGCAGCTGTAGGCTGGTACTACCAAAATGCACCATGTCTGTAGAGTACTTTCCATGTGAAGTCTTGTGATACATTTAAGCAACTGACTCAAATCATCAGAGAAAGGTTTTCCTTTCTTTGTGGATCCTCTGTTTCCAAATTTGACTCCAAATTGCTGAATGAATCTGGGGAAAATTGCACTGTGCCAGCATGTCTGTGGTGCAGACATGCACACTGCAGCCCATTCTAGGCTCTGCTAGCACACATAGCATCTCTGCAGCCCGGAGTCAGCCCTGCAAGGCAGGGCAAGAGCAAAAAGAAACATGCCAGCAGCTTTGTTTGAGTGTCAAATGGTTGTATCTTTGTATCTATGAGGCTCATCTTCCTGTATTGTTGGAGATGAAGATGGCTGTAACTTTAGAAGTTGAATTTTGGCAGCGTAACACTTCCTCCTAAACATTTATATTGCTTCTATGAGCTTTACCTTCTTGGTAATCTGCACAAGAGTTTACTTGTTAGCAGTTCCTTAGAACTGTGCTTACATAAATAACTGGAGATGATACAGTAGCCACATGATGGTATTTTAAAAGCTTAGAAATAAAAGTGTCATGGAAGAGGAAGCACCTTTTACTGATTTTTAGACTCTCTTCCCAGGCTATAACTGAAATAAGTCTTTTTTGAAGTTTATTTTTACATACAATTTTATGGGCTTCTCTCCTCTACTCTAGAAGCTTTCCAAAAGGTGGATCCCGGTCCAGCAAGGACAAGGACACATTCCTGGCCACATGGACTGCTAAAGATCAGCATTTCACACATGAGCCATTGCATCCAAAACCTCAGATGATCCAAATCAATCTTCAGTATCTCGGGGTTACTGGTGTGGTAATGTTCCAAGACTTGCTCTATGAACTGGGGTACCTAAGGCTTTGTTTTAAGAAAGGTGTTTCCTAGAAAATAATTGGAGAGAGATGTAATGAGTTAATTCCAAACACTGCTCCAAAGGAATGAAAAACCTGTGCCCCCACCCCCGAGAAAAATTAATCTGATCTATCGAAATCCTTGTGTGTCCTTTATGCATCCTGCTACAAGCATCATTCCTGAGGTCTCGTCATTTTCTTTGTTTATTCAAAACTTACTGGCTGCAGGATGCAAGCACTGTAGGTTGTGGGTATAACTACGCTAGGTTTGTCACTTGATATTCAAACAACATATGCCCAGCCTGTGAATGTAAGTGATGGTGGGTTGTTTTTTGGTTTTTTTTTTGTTTGTTTGTTTGTTTTGGGTTTTTTTTGTTTGTTTTTTTTTGCAAAATAGATACTTAACTGCAGAAGAATAAAGCATGAGATTGGGGAGGGCAGAAGGAAGAACCATAGAGAAAAAATGAAAAGTGAAACGATCACCAGAAAAGAGGATGAAAGGGTGAAAGAAAATGTGAAGGAATAGAAGGCAAGTTGGGCTAAGCCTAGGGTACAGTTTGGTACGCTGATGTATCTGTGATAGAGCAGGGCAGATTTGCCCTGCACAGTGTCGCAAGAGGACTGAGCACAGTGTTCCCAAAAGGATCTTGAGCAAAATGAATCTATTACTACAGATACGTTTTTTCTTTTTTCTTTTTTTAAACTGAGGGCTTCAAACCTTTCTCTCTCTCGTCCTTACACTCAGTAAATTCCAGCTCATTCCAAAACAGGTCTGTTATCCCCATTCCCCACGCTCACAACCCCAGTGAAGCAGAGGCATGTAAGAGCTGAGCTGTTTGATTGAGGAGTGACATCAAACAGATGCCAAGTGGAGATGCATGATGCACGTAGCAACGTCTTCAGCCCCTCACAGAACCAGGCTGTGGGAAGCTGGTGCCCAGCATCTGCTCACGGGTGCTTTTAATTATTTCACAGTGATCCTGCCCCAACCCCTGAGCAGGCAACTCAAGAAGCCAAACACAAATGCTGCGTGAAGGGAGATGAATTTATTTTGACCTTTACTGAAAATGTGCTGTGAAACAAAGCACTTAAGCATTTAGAGTCTGTTACATCTTCACATTATACACGTCCATGTTGATGGGGAAAGTGCTAACCAACCGAAGTTACAGCCGAGAGCTGGAGTGTGTAAAACTCTTCAGGGGAATATATTACATCCCCTGCTCAGCCTCTGCAGCTCCTGGGAGCAGCTTTTCTCAGCCTGCGCAGCCACAGCTATGGAAACCAGGACCAGAGGAGAGGAGGGCAGCCAGATGGAGGCCTTCGGGCCTTTCCTAAAGCCCTGCTGGAAGAAAAGCAAAAACAGGCATTTAGGATAAAGGCATCTCCCCATGCCACCAGCCAGCGCGCTGCCTCCCGTGCTGCGGCCCAGGAAGACTGATAACGGAGGACGTTTTTCCTTCCGCTGCCAGCTCCTGCCTGCGGGGCTGCTCCCTCCGTCCTCCCTCCTCGAGCAGCATCGCGGCACCGCGGGCGGAGAGGGGCACATCTCGGCCGGCTGTTCTCGGCCGAGATGCTCCCGTGCTGCGAGCGGGGACGTTAACAACAGAGAAACGCGAGGCTCGAATCCTCGGTGCGTGATGAACAGGTGCTGGGCCAGCGTCTTACACCCCATGCTTTCTTTCGCTTCTCCTTAAACACTTCACACTGACAGCGCGATAGATCAAACACTTTTACTGAACGAGGGAGCTCAGGCAATTTCACTCGGCCCAGGAGCGCGCCCGCCGCCCCTCCGCCCCGCGGTGCCCCCCGCCCCGGCAGAGCGGGCGCAGCGCTGAGGGTTCGCTGTTCCCCGCTGCCCCGCGGGCGGCCCCGGCCACGGCGGCTGCTGCCGGCCGCGCTGGCTGCCTGCCTCCTTCCCTCCCTCTCTGCCTCCCTCCCTCTCTCCCTCCTCCCTGCTGCCTCCCTGCCTCCCTCTCCTTTCTATCCCTCCCTCCCCCGCCTCTCCTCCGGGTGGAGAAGTTGGCGCGCTGCCCATTCAGGCATTCAGCGTCAGCTCCTCAGGGATCAGCAAGCAAAGTCACAGTCTGCACAAACAGAGCTTTCAAATTCATAAAATTCATAGGATTTTTCACAAATGAATGAACACAATTTTCTACCAATTTCCTCATTATGCAAATATGCAAAATATCAAATTTAGGCCAATTAGGGTCCTCCACAGTCCCAAATTCACCCGTTTAAGCCATAATTGCAGAAACTATCAAATAATTACGGTCGCTAATTGGAAATATTTGTGACAGATACAACAAATTCTTGCACAAATTACATTTCATTCTAGGAACCACTGCGCGCCACTGAAATTTTATCGAAGTCTAATTTAACTTACATAATGAGTTGAATTGAGTACTTGTTATCAAATTTGAGCAATTCATAGCCCCGTAATGTGGAATGATCAAATAAATTAAAAGGGAATTTATTCAATATTTTGTTGCGATCCTTTTTTTCGAAACCATTGCTATTTTGTAGGGAATTTCCTTCTCCTGCCCGAGGTGGGTGACACGTGTCATAAAAACCCCAGCAGCAGCCAGAGAAGCAGCAGCAGCCAAGTGTCCTGAGAGCTGACAGAAGATAAAGGGCAACATTTCCAGTTATAGCTCCTTCCCCCGCACCATCACTCTTCCTGCAGATAGAGGGAGAGGGATCGTAAAACGCACGCTCTTACTTTGAGAAATACCGTAGGCTTCCGCACACCGCATCTCTCCCTTTCCCCCCCCCCTTTTTTTTTTCCTTTCTTTCTTTATCTCTCTGTCTTTTTTTTTTTCCCCCTCACCCTAACGCTTCCGGGTGAGTCCATCCCGCTCGGGGCCGAGCGCGGCGATGCGCCCCCAGCCGCGCCGGGCCGCGCCGCACGTGTGGGGCTCTCCGTGCCGCCCCCAGCCACACGCAGACAGGCGGACACGCGTGGACACTGCCCGCAGCTCCCTGCGCGCGTCCCTCCGTCTGCGGCCGCGGGATCGCACTGCCGCCTCCGAGAGCTGTGGAGGGTGGGGGGCGGGAGGGAGTGCGGCGGAAGGTGCAAACTAATGCCGTGCATTTGTACACAATCACCGCGTATAACAGATAATTATTAAATGCATACCTCGGCCTGGCGCGCAACGCATTATATGCAACCTGTATTTATATCCATACCCCTTGAGTTACCCTCTAAGAAGAAGGTCAGCTCCCTGGACATGAACATTTATTTTTCTTTCTCGCAGAGCACACACACATGCCCACATTTTTTAACTGCCTGTGGCCTCGTTGGCGGATTATAAATGTCTCCTTCTCGCTGTGATTTGTTTAATCCGTGGAAATGGTGCTGGTCCTATGTAAACAAGCCAAGTGCGGAATGAAGGCAGTCACCCATGCGTGGCCAGCCTGCCTATTTGTCAGAAAACCTTCATAAATACTGAGCCGGGGCTGGGCAAGGATGTGATGTCTCCATTTTTGCCAGGAAAGGGCACGGGGAAGACAAAGCGAGGCAGAGCGCCGTGTAACCTTCCCGGGAGAGCGAGCGCGGCGCTCCTCCGCCCGCCGGGGACGGAACGGGGCGCGGGGAGCACGGCCGCGGTGCTCAGCGCCCGCGCAGAGAACGCGAAGAGCGCGCTGGGCCGCGGCCGGACCGCAGCGGGCGGTCGGGTTCCCTCCCTATTGTTATGTTATATTTTAAGTTTGGGAGAGCGAAGGTGGAATAGATGACACCCTCTTTGTGCTCCTCGCTCCGGCTCCTGCCCTCGGTTTTACGCTTTTCCCGGCAAACTTGCTTATTTTGGCGGGTGGGGGAGGAGGGTAGGGGGGAGGGTGGGGGGGGGTGGGGACGGGGGACGGGGAGGAGAGGGATTGTTTCTTTTTGTTAGCGCTTATTAATCGAAAACGTGGCCGTGGCGGAGCAAAAGCCTAATTGTTTCCAAAGTCCGCCTTCCTGCGCCGTTACCAGAACATACTGTGTCCGGAGGTTATTTATTTATTTATATTTGACTTCGGGAAAAGCGCCTCATCAGACACTTTGTAACAAAAGCAGTAATTACCGCCTGTAATTATCGTGCCCCTTATTTATAAAAAATGTGAGAAAATGTCGAGTATTAAAACGTGAAAGCAGCTATTAATCAAACCTTTACACCTTCTTTAACTCAGGCGTGATGGTGGGTGTTATCATAAATCTACTCTGATAGTAACACAAGAATAATGAGTTCAGTAATGATACCGATGATGATGATAATGATTTTAACCAACAAAGAATGGTGTAGATTTATTGCTAATAATGTGGTACAGGAACCTCTTCATTAAAATTACCTATATGTACTCCTCACTATTGAAAAGGAGATTACAAAGAGCAGTTCTGCGCATTACCGCGGCTCCACGCGGCCGCGGGGCTGCCCGAGGCCCTGACCCCGCAGCGGGGGATCCCGGCCGCCACCTCCCGCGGCTCCGCCCGCTTGCGGCGGTCGGGCTGCGGCCAGGAGCCCACCAGAGCCCATCGGAGGCCGCGGGAGGCCTCCCAGGCTGTCGGGGCAGAAAACCGCCGGAGGGGATGCCGGCCAGAACGGCCCCGAGGGGAGAGCACCCCGCCTCCAAACTCCGCTTCTGGACAAAAGGGAGTGATGAAAATGCCCCCAGCGACCCTCCTTCGCGAGGTCGGCGCCCACCCACCCTCAGTATGTCCGTCCTAAAACTCCCGTCCACCGCCCTCTCACGGCCGCGTGCCCGGGGAGGGAAGCGGCGGCCGTTCAGAGCGTCCTGAGAGCCCCCCGGGCTGTTTGCATTTAAGAAATTTTCAGACTTAAAACCGATAATAAAATTGATTCAGGTGAGGTGAGCTTAATAAAATAGTGACATAATTACAGTTTGTACATAATAATACATCTGTGGTATTGTAACCTTGGCTATGAGTTATGAAATCAGCGTATAGGCCAATTAGCTACATAGGGTTTTTTTAACTAAGACACTATAAACACTGGTTTTAAATGTCCTAATTAGTAACTTGCTCATTAATTAACTTTCTGATTAATTGTGTAGCAATCTAATTTGTAGATGAGGCACTTAAGCAGTGATACCTTGTAACTCTTTCGTCTGTCTTTAAAATTCGCCGTCAGAAGGCGGGTTTGCAGCGCCCGGCTCGCGGGCTCCCTGAGGCCGGGAGGGGTCCGCGGAGTTCGGTACCCCCGGGCGATGCCGCAGCGCTGTAACGGGGGCCCCCCGTCCTCACGAACGCGGGGGGCAGCGGGGCCAGGGCACCGGCACCCCCCGCGGGCACGGCGCGGAGTCCTCTCGCCCCTCGCAGGGCGCGGGTCTGCGCAGCAACCCCTCCACCCCCCCACCCCCTCCCCGCCCCACACACACACTCACGGCTCCTTCCCAGCCCCCATGCCCACTGGCATCTGATCTGCGCGAGTGATTTAATACGACGGACCGCGGGATAATGGCAGAAGTGGATTTAAATCACGGCCCGGCCGCTATTGTAATACCCCGTGGCGGTGCCATTAGCATCAGAAAGCCAGGCGCTGTCATGAATTGCTGTTTTCCACCAGAGCCATTGTGGCCCGGGTTTGTCTCCGGTCCCAACCTGCAAAAGCCTTTAGCCCTTATGGCAGATCATTCTCTAAGTGAATAGAGATGAAGGCAGGGATATTAAGTGACTCTATAAAACATCCCGGACACAATTGTGTGATTGATGGAGGACAAAGTGGGAACAGCAGGACACGGGATCCTGGGAGAAGCAGCCCTGTCAGTGCGAGAAACCCATCTCTGGAAACAGCTTCTCCTGGTGGAGTTTGCAGTCTATTTGTATGAGTAATCAGCTGATACCCCTCTCTGTCAGCCGTGTTTACTCACTGATTTTCTCAACAAGACAACCATTGACACTGGATGGATGGGGCTAATCTGGCGCAGAACTGGCGGCTTTGCAGAGGCTACAGGTCGAAAATAGAGCGCCGTGCCAGCTTCACCTCGCCTAATCTAGCGGCTAATATTTATTAGAGCCAATTTAGACCGCGCTCCCACAAAGAGCAAGGAAA
>NC_064472.1:23970296-24015296 GCF_023343835.1 Lagopus muta
ACTCTGAGCTGTCATCACCCAGAAGATTTCTCCTCATCTTAATAACGCAACAGGCAGCTAATGTGGAGCGGCATGCTCTGTAGTAATTGCACAGACTTCCAGAGAAAAAGAGTTCATGTGCCTTCATACCACTTCCCTTCTCTAAGATCTGGAAAGGGGATGGCACACCAACCCCAGAGCACCTTGCAAGGGAGGGGATGAATAAACCTTCTGTCTTAATTCATTCCTGTGTCACCTCCTTTGGTGTTATTGATTAGTCAGGAGTAGAACTGACCAAAATGGGATGAGGGTGCAGGGGAAACATTTTTAAAATGCGACTTAATCTTCTTGAGCTGCCTGGACACTTTTTATTCCTCAGGTCACTGAGAAGGTTGCTGCCACTTTCCTCTCACTTCTCCTTTTTCAGCTGTGCCCTGAATGTCTCTTCCTTCTTATAATGAACCCATGCTATTCCTTCATCCTCAAGGTCCTTTGGAACCTTACTGTTATGTCAGCTCTCATCTTTGCACTGAGATGTGGATGTCTCCCTGAATAGCCAATGGTACCAGCTTTTGTTACTCATTTCTTGTATTTTAAAGGAAGATTCGTGTGCTCCAGATATTGGTGAAGTCTTCTTCACCTTTTCCTTCTACCTCCTGTGTTTCTCATCACCAACACTGGGCAGTGTTGTGGAGGCTGGTGCAGTAGCCCCTTCCAGCCCAGCCATTCTTTCTGTCTCCTTGGCTCTACCAGTAGTGAACTGTTGTTCTACATCACCTTCTTGATGTCCACACTTTGGAGCAGAGACCATCCCTTGGTTGTGTGCCTGTACAGCACTGAGCATGATGGAGGAGTTTAAGCAAAGTATTAAGTCAAGTAGCAACATAAGAACAGAGTTCATTATTCTTTAACAGGTATTTTAAAAGCTAGAATTCTCTTTGATGTAGAATGTTACTTTTCTCTCCCCCCCCTCCCCCCCCCCCCTTTTTTTTTTAATTCAAGATGTAAAAAACACGCTACAGAAGATGATCCACTTGTAATCGTGTGCTTTCTCACACTTGAGGATGGCTGGGTTTGTGTAATCCTTGGATTATCTTGCCATTAATCCAATCCATTGTTAAGAATCAGCAGTTTTACATCTATATTGATCTCATGGGCTGACTTGACTTCAATAGGAGCTATGTACTTGCATCCAAAAACAGACTTCACCTCCCTTAGAGGCTTACTATTCCAGTACAATAGACAACATGAAAGTTACTTAAGCAGATTCTGTAACAGAACTTTTTATTATTATTATTATTTTTAAATTAAAAAGTAACATAAATTGCAGATTTCTTTTGTTGTTCTGTGCTGGTTTAGTATAATATTGGAATAAATTCCATATATCCCAGGTCAACATATAGGGAAGCATTGAATGTATTCACTTCTTGGTTGCTTTACTGTTTTCTTTCAAGAAAAAGAAGCTAGAAAACTTAGTAGGCTTGCTTAGGAGTGTTACATGAAAGGCTCCAAAACATTTCAGAGGAATCACAGCATGAAATGTGGTCAGGTAGTGAGTCCCCTGAAACTAGGATTTTCACTGAAGTTAGCTCTTAAATGATACCCATGATTTTCCATGTGCTTCTTTCTTCTCTTGTTTTAACTGATATTTTACTCAAGCGAAAAAAATGAGAAGGGAAATTATCTATAAGAACTGATTATTGGATTGAAAGAATACCATGTTTATAATGGAGCACTTTTTCATGAACAATGAGCTATTATGCATTTTTCTGTTAATAAAGGTTTTGTCCTGCTTTCCTTCAGCAGTACTCTTTTCCTTCATCCAGTTCATATAATTCTAGAAATTGCTGTCACGCAGTGAATTCATTTTCCTCTAATGAGATGCCTCTGCTCATGAAGCTAAATTAAAAACACTAATTTAATGAACAACAACAACAAAAAGTTAATCTTGTCCTGTTCTGTAGTATTTCCCGGGTTAAAGTCGAACGAGAGCCCTGGCTGGAGGTGTTTATGGTTTTCTTCTTATATCTCTGCTTTAGGCATGTTGATGCAGTCACTTTGTTCTCTTCCTTTTTAGGTAACTTTGAAATTAGAATCAGATCCATGGCTTGTGAAAAAAATGATGCTTAGAGCAATGCATGCCATCGCTAAACACAGGAAAAGAAACTGGAAGGAATAAGAAACATCTTTTGGTTACTATGACATGGAACAAAGGATATAATGTATTAGGATTAAGGATACAATTTTTGCTATGCCTTGTAACAATGTTTTTGTTTAGCCTTAATTTCTTATGCTTGTGATCTCACCTTGTCTGGACAAAGCAACTCTGTTAACAAATGAAATGCTTTTAGATTTGCACTAATAAAACCAAGATGAGCATTTGACATTTTTACCTAGTTTAACACTAGATCGTTACCATATTTTAATTAGTTCCGTAAAAGCAAACTCTTCCCCTACAGCTTTAATTGGAAAAAATTAGACCTTTTAAATTTGTTTTGTGAATCTTTCTGAACTTGAAAAGAAACACGGGTTCTGTCCACCGTGTGCAGACAGGCAATCAATCAGTGAGCGCACTTCCAGTTCCAGCTGAGCTCCTACTTACAATAACTAGAAACCTGTTACAATAACCTCAGTCACCACCATACAAATAGGATCAAGCGATTTGGGACCAGCACAAATTAAAAATCCTGCCAACAAACAGAAAAAAATCTCTCCACACAAGAGCAACAAACTAATTAACTAAATGCAGTGCCACTAATAAGCACTGGTCATCCTTTAGCATAGCCATAAGCACCTTTATAGGATGCCAACAAGGGCATTTTTAAATTGTTTCTTAGCTCTCTGTATCATTCCATCAGCAGGAAGTATGCTTCTTAACATTTTCCAGTAAAATTCCCTAGCGTGTTTTACAGGAATCTAAAATTTGTAACAATAAATCACATCTGTTTCTTACTGAGAATGTTCTTGTCCTTTCATTTGATCAATTTCCTGTCCCACATTTTTACTTATAATCTTCCCGGTGTTCAGTGTCTGGGTTATTTGGGTGGGTGTGCACAGAGGCAGAAATCAGTAGTAGTACCTGTAAAAGTTATACCAAATTTGGTGAATTTCTGTGGAAAGTTGGGTCTGGAGATTTTTTAATGAAATTTTAATGCTTGTCAGCATCTCTTTTTCTTTTTCTTTTATATTAAAGTAACCGTAGTTTTATTATAAAAGGTAACTGAAAACATAGGTAGGTTTAATAAAATTTACTGTCTATAAGCAAAGTTATAAAATAAAGGCCATTGAACATACAGCTGTTTTAACTGATGCTGAAAGCTATACATAATTCCTGGGGAAAGCCTCTCTCACGTCCTGAAGGTGTGGTGTACTAACACGGAGGGATGCAGTGAGCAGTAGAGAATATCAAGTGTTTACGCAGATTTCACACTGCATAAAATGTGACAGACATTAAATGGAAAATATATCCTTCAAAAATGTACCCTGCCACCATACTATTTGTATCTAAAAAGTGAAGTATTCCCAGCTTCTGAAGGCTGTGGAACAACATTATTTCACTCCTTAATGTGGTACATTTCCAGCAGCTTTTGCCTGCATACAGAATGCTAGAATCTCTTTTCCAGTTTCAAGAACACCTCTGAATGCAACACTTACGCATCTCAGGTGTCGCTTGCTCATGGGACATGCCTGTTGATATGGATAACCCAATTCTGATTCTAACTTACTTTGATGTAACTCTGCTAAAGTCAGTAAGATACTCTCGAACATAACTCGAGCCCATAGAAGATAGGAAGGCTAGTAAATTTCACTAAAGGTAAGTATTTTCTGTGGGGTAAGATCAGAAACAGGCCACTAATGTAAAACAGAAAGCAAAACATTTTTACATGCTCCTACTGAACCCAGTGAAGTTTTTTTCATTTATCTCAGTAGGAAAATGAGTCAGACCTTTACTTTCTGATGACCAGAAAAGACATTACTGCCTCTATTCTTTTACTGTTTTCAAGTGTTGCACATTAAGAGAGCATATGCTTTTAGTCTGTGGAGCTGGATTGTGCCAAAAAGGGCAAAAAAATATGGACAGCTTTTAAAACTTCCACTTTTCACATATTCATATCTCAAGAATCTGGTTTACTGTAAACTCCATTTCATTTCTGAAGGTAAATGTTACTTGGACAGCTTTTAGCTGCATTTCTGCTAATTACAGAGACAGCAATCTCCAAGTGCATAATTTGGCATTCTTTTCTAGGGAGACTAACCTAGGGGTGAGCCCCACAGCCTGGACGATGCCTCTCATCATCATCAGAAAACTCAAAGAGGTGAAAGCAGTCAGTTTCCACTGCTCTGAAGGAATGCAGGAGCGTGGGGCTCCACAGCCAGGCAGCACACCAGCCCAGGGCCTGCAGTATTCAAAGCTGCAGTTTGAGTAACAGTTTGTGCAAAGGTCTTGCTTTTCATTTGTTTCCTGCCTTACACTGAGTTTACTCCAACTCTTAGCGTTGTGTAAGTTTCAAATATCAATAAATAAGCGTTTGACATCAATGGCTGCTGAAGCACTCCCCTCAGATTTCTGTGTCTGGAATGAACTAGGCTAAATCCTTTGGTGCTGCTTTTTCCCAAAACATATGTTCAGATTACTGGGATTTTAGATAAGATATCTGCAAAAAAAAAAATTATTTGAAGAAACTACTGAAAGCTTCATTTAGCTTCATTAATTTCATTTAATGCTGCTCAGGTAAATTCTGCTGAATGGGTGAGTTATACATTTGAGCTCAAAAAGTTGTAAAAGGCTGCAGCATCTTACTGACTGTAAAAATATATATATATATATATAAAATGGACTAACCTTTTTTTTTGTTCTCCTTGTATTTGTATAACTTTAAGATAGTTACTTGAACAAAGACACTATTATTCAGAATCTGACAAAATGAAAGTATCAGATTATTCCATGCTTGGCATTTATACACACAGATAGATTTTCAGACATCTTTGTGTCTTGTTCACACTCAACAGTTTTCACAGTTGAAAACTGTGATATTTATGTAGAAATTGGTAAGTTACTCAGTCCATAAACTAGAAAGAGACACACCAAATTGGCTCATCTACCACCTAGTGAGATGATCTTAAAAAATGCACCAGGTCTGCTGTATGGTCAGCCTGATGACAGAGATGAGGAAAGAACTAATCAGTGGCTTCTCATGTAGGCCTGTTTGGTATAAACAAGATCCATGGTAATGATCTGCTTGCGTTCTTATATACCAAGTAGTGAATTTAATTATGTTTTCCAAAAGCTTAAATACTAGTGAGACAGAAGACTTTTTACAGCTCTTATAGTCTGAATACAGCTCTAGGAAAACATACTTCAGGGGGTTCAATGCCTTGTAGGCATTTGCATGGCTTGTTCATGTGGATTTTTCCTCTGAGTCTGGCAGCTCAAGAGTTAGCAAGGCAGGAACCACAGTTGCTCTATTAGTGGAGTTCAAGATGGGAAGTCTTTTTTCATTTAAATACTGACTTGATTGCTTAACTGAAACTTTCAACTGTTGCTGTTTCTCTTTATTTCAATGGCTGTTGTCTTGAATACAGAGGAGAAAAGCACTATTAGAAGATGTTTGTAGGCATAATTTAAGTAATGTGATAGTGCTCTACTGGTGTGCAATTACAGTCAAAAAGTTCTTTATGCACTGTTCAGAAATGTAACTGCAGGATGTCGGCAGGTAGCAGTTATTATTAACATCCATAGTGAAAAACTGTGAAATTCCTTTACTTCCTGTAAAAAGACGTGCTTAGACTTCACTTCTGAACATTTTTTGCATTGTTTTGCTAGCAGATTCACCCCACTAGCAGAAACTGCCCAAAATTTCTGTTTTACCATGTGGACACTCTGTAGTCCTCGTATGTATAATATCAATTTTTCTGAACTGAGAGACAGAAGGAGGAGCTTTTGACAGGGTCTCTGTATAGCCAAGCATACGTTTCTTTTCAACAGGAAATTTTACCTAGGGAATAAATGGAGGATTTACAGTCTTACAAACCTCTGTGGATCATGCTGTGGTTACAGACTCATGCTTATTGCAGCTGCTGCACAAAAAGTAAACTTCCCAAGAACTACTCTGCAACTGACTGCTCATGAAAGATGCCTCACTGGCTTTACCAGCAGGAGTGTATGGATATCTGCCCTGTAAAATCATACCCATAATAATTCCTTTACCAGGCATAGTGCACCTCTGTCATTCAGAAAAATTCTAGCAGCTTTTTTATCATCTTAATTAAAAAACAGTATATTCATAATACAGAATAGAATTGGTAGCAGCCATGACTTCTCATATTTGCTGTCACCGAGGTGATGTTGTTTAGTATAGAATGTAAATGTATCACTTCGCTCCTTGAGATCATGTAATACTTCCTCCATAGTAATGTAAGTGCAGTTGGGTCCAACCAATGAGTTTTATGTTTTCATTGCCCTTTTTTACGTTTTAATTAAAAAACATTTTTAAAGTTTTATTACTTAAATACATTATCAGTATTATATATTTTATATGCATCCCAGGACAATTCTTTTTCATTCAGTGCAGCCCAGGCGAGCCCAAGGGTTGGACACTCATGGTCCACAGTACCTATTTTCTTCCAAAAAATTGTTCCAGGCAAGTTAAGAAACAGATAGACCACACAAAACTGTAAAATTGAGGACATTGTTCCTTTTTTTTTTGTTTCCCTTTCAATATTAGATGCACTCATTCAAAGTAGGCTGAAAACTAAATAGTACAATAGAATCTGTGTAGGAATCTGCATAGGAAACACCTCTCTTACACTTAATTCTTCTCTATTAACAGCTGGCAGGTGAATTTTTACTTCCAGCACAACATTCCCATACTTTTAAAATAGCAAAACTCAGATTTAGGCATATGAGGAGGTTTCCATTTGGATAGCTACCACAAAAAAGGAACAGATAAACACAACACAACTAACTTACCAAAATATTTCAAGATATTTTTTCTCACTTGTGAGGAAGGGCTCACCTAAACCAACTAAAAATCACATTCATACAGTTCCCATATTACTGATGTAACAGATTAAAAAAAATAAATAAATAAACAAAAAGAACACATGAGTTTTAACAGCTCATTGAACTGTAGAATGATAGACCTGCAAAAAACATCATGGTTGATATGGCATGGCAGGAATCTACATCATCTGTTTGTACCTTTCTGTTAGCTGATAATCTACAGCCAAACATCTTTTTTCTTTTTTTTTCTTTTTTTTTCTTTTTCTTTTTTTCTTTTTTTTTTTGTCATAGCACCATGCTTTCACATTATTTTCTAATTTTCAGATCAGAATATCAAAATCTTGGTCTGAAAGATTTTGATAAGTTGGTATCTCTGGTGGTGCACAGATGCAGATGCCATAGGTAATGTGGTGGTGGGACAGGACAATGGATGGCAGGCTGCTCCTGGTTTTTAACAGAGAGATTAACTGGAGCTTCTAACTCCTTTTACTTAAGAAAGAAACAAAACAAAAGAAAACAAAACAAAAAAAAACACCCCCAAAGAATATCTCATGGCAGAATTTGCCCCCATTTCTACATCTACATTTACAGACAACGAAGCAAGAGCAGATATGTATGAAGAAAAAGTCATCATTGAAGAACCTACCACCACATTAAACATATACGTGGCCCAGAGGAGGGCCACAAAAATGATCCAAGACGTGGAACATCTCTCCTACAACAACAGGCTGAAAGAGCTGGGGTTGGTCAGCCTGGAGAAGGTCCCAAGGTGACCTGATAGCAGCCTTTCAATATCTAAAGGGGAGATCCAGGAAAGAAAGGGACAGACTCTTTAGTGGGCCTGATGTGACAGAACAACGGGAAATGGTTTCAAACTCAAAGAGGGTAGATTTAGGTTGGATATAAATAAAAAGTCTTTTACAGTGAGGGCGGTGAGGCACTGGAACAGGTTGCCCAGAGATGTGGTTGATGTCCTGTACCTGGAAACTTTCAAGGTGAGGCTGGATCAGGCCCTGGCAACCTGATCTAGCTGTGGATTTCCCTGTTCATTGC
Source organism: Lagopus muta (assembly GCF_023343835.1). Classification (NCBI taxonomy): domain Eukaryota; kingdom Metazoa; phylum Chordata; class Aves; order Galliformes; family Phasianidae; genus Lagopus; species Lagopus muta. Next base: position 23,978,332 of record NC_064472.1, read on the forward strand.
AGGAGAGCTGGACTAGATGACCTTTAAAGGTCTCTTCTAACTCTAAGGATTCTATGATTCTATGAAACTGTGCTCCTGCTGCAAACTAAAAGGCTGCCTTTGATTCTCTAGAGAATACCAGGAATCAGAAGAGAAAATCAGCATGGCACTAACACCAAGTATGTTGTTTCTGTTGTTCTGGAATGTATATCTGAGTGCCAACCAAACCAGATGAACTGAGAAGGGCTCCTCCTTCCCTATTCCCTCTTCTGAGGGGCTGCATAGTGCTCCACCTGTATTTCCAGTTAAGAACTTTGAAGTCAATTTGTAAGGAATTCTGAAAGCTCTAGATACAAACCATGCCTGTATTGCATTACGCATTTATTCATCAGCATAAGACATAGCTGAGATCAGTAGTTGTGGATCAACAACAAGCAGATCACCTTGCAATAAAAATTTCCTGCAGACTGTTCCTGAAACTTCTGTCAGCAGTTTGTGCAGGAAAAGTCATAGCCAGAGTGACTGCCACTGACTGAATATCACCTGCAAGCAGGGAGAGGGAATTAAGTCAAATTCATTCCCCAGTGCCTTTGTACATGGAAGTCTCCCAGTCAGGGGACAGTATTCACATCTCTGAGCTTTTTTGAATGCTTGGCAACCCTAAGGAGTGGGCCTGACCACCACTTACATTTTGTTAAATTTTATATCATTTTCAGAAAAAAAGGCAAGAAGGAATAAGGATTTCTGGTCAGACTTAACAGTGCAACTCTGAAACATCAGCTCTGTCTAAGCCCTGTCCCTCAAACCTTTTTTCCCAATGGGGATTTAAGTGGATTGCTAAGTATTTGACAGATCTGAGTATCAAGATCAATACTGTATTAGAAGACATAGCTAAGCATAACCCGGGGAAAATAATTAACAAAATTAAGGAGGGTTTTGCTCTATGGGGAACTATTAAAGTTATCTTTATGGGGTCATGTAAATGTAATAAAGACTCTGTCTGCACCACAATTTAATTCTATATCAGAAATGGTCCCTGTAGATATACCAAAAGATTATTTTACTAAAATTGAATGTGTATCCTTTTCTGGATTAAAGGAAAAGGGGAAAAATCTTAAAAGTAGAAAGTTGTGAATTTTATGTAATACAGATCTGAATATACCTAAGCTACATCTCTGAATCTGCCTAAGCTACAACTAAATGCTATTTAGTTCATCCATATGCCACTATTCATCCAAATGCGTATTGTACTATGCAAGGAAAGAAGAACATAATGAGTATAGCTGTGCTCTAGCATGGTGCACCTACTCTTCATTACAGAATTTAATCAAGGTTGTTTTGTTGTTTTGGCTTGGTTTTGTATTTTAGAGTACAGAAATATGTTAGAAAATTATCTGTTAGAAGAATTCTAAATAATACACGTCTTTGTAGATATTTGTGTTAATTCTACTTCAAAAACCAGAATGCAGCTGTGATTTAATTTAAATTGTTAGAGAAAAGAATTCAGTCTGTAGAGTGTGATGTTTCAATATATCTTTAAGACATGTACGCAGCAAATCTGGATTGTTCATTACTGATTTAAATTATTTTAACTAAATGCTAGCATGCATCTCTCTGTGGATCTGTTGTTCTTTTTTGTCTCTTCCTTTTCATTAGTACTTTTCCAATTATACTAAAAACAACTTAATCAGACCAGGAGTTTTCTTAAAATAATGTCAGTTCTTTACTTATCTCACTTAAAACTAAGGCTAAAACAATGTAACATCAGACTGAATTCATTTAGCCATGTTAACATGTGACCTTAATCTTCTATCAGCCTCCTCCATGGATGACAGCATGGCCTCATATTTGAGGTCTGATTACTAATGTAATGGTGGCAGTGTCAAGTGGGAAACCTGGGAACATTTTGTGTGTTTGCAGCCCCTTCTTGCATCACCAATCTGTGTCACTGCTGTCCCCTGTGCTATCATTAAAAGAGAGCTTGTGGTGGCAGAGACGAACATAGCATGATCATGGCATCTGCTGGGTCTTTCCTACTTGGCTTCTGAATTCTTAGCTTGGAAAGAATGTTCTTCATCATTTCATCATAATGAGCTGACCCCAGTGTAAGGTCAGTGTGAGATGTCATGTTAGGCTTTTTGAAACAATTTGATAGTTTTCGTCGGTGTGATCATTCCCCTGTGGCACAAAAAGATTTCTTGCTAGAATAAAAGTGTAAAGGTTGGGACCTACACTCTAAATAGTGTACTGGTGTTGCACAAAATATCTGCCAAGTACACATCATAAATAATGATTAAAACTCCTTTTAGTCACTTTTTTTTTGTGACTGAAAATACTCAACTACAACATTTGCTCTCTCGTCCTTAAATTAGTACTAAACTAGCCCTCCTTTCAAATACATGTCACTTAGACTAGGAGACAGGAATCACAGTTAATTATTATCAGTAACATCAGGCCAAGGTTCCCTCTTCACCGTGGCACCTAATTTAGAAGATCTAGGGGGGAGAGAGGGAGAAGATGTGTTGGTGTGTCTCACATGAAGCTCATTCATGGCTTAAATTTTAGTGTCTGAAGATCATCTTAAGCCTCAGGACTCTATTTCTATGTATTTTCCAAAACTCTCTTTGGAAATTCCTTGGTAATACCTTGCAGTCATTTCTTCCACAGCAGAGACTCAACAATTTCTCTGAATTTCTCTGAACTGTTCTTAATTTTACTGATACCTTTCTAGTCTGACTGTCCAGCTAATTGCCAGGAGAAAATATATTTTCTTTCACCATTTTGAATCTACCGATTTTCAGCAGTTTCATTGTCCTGTAGCACTTATGTTGTAAGCCTGTTAACAGAGACCTGCTACAGGCTATTTGTCATTTTAAATATTTTGTATCATACCCTCTATTACCAGTGTCCTTTTTTTTTCATAGAAAAGATAGCCCATCTCCCTTGCTTCTAACTATTTGGATTTCCTTCCAGGGTTTTTTATTCTCCAGCTCTTCTGGGGCCATTTCAATAATTGTATTTTTGTCTAATATACAGCCTTGAGCATGGGTCTAATCTACCTTACCTTTCCACTGTTGAGATCTCAGGTTGCACTTCAGTGAAGACATTAGGCAAGATTCAGCTGCAGTCCACACTGCAGTTCACTTCAGTGCAGTGAACATATGGACTTACCCTGGCCCCCTCCACCCTCGCCAAAACAGTGATGTTATCTGATTGAGGCTGGGCAGAAAAATCAGTCTTCTGTTCCAGTCCTCAGTACCACGGATGCGGACTGCACCAATGGGCTGTCAGAAAATGAGTTCTAACATCGAAGATACCGCATCGAACATTCACAGCTAGGTGGAGCTCTACTGGAAGCTCATGGAGCAGCCTCGTACTCTTTTGCTCGGCACAGGCTAATTCTGCAAATATCCGTGTTAGATTCAATGAGCAGAACAGAGCATAGAATTCCAGAGGAGGTAAAGTATTTATAATGCCATCAAATAAGATGGCATTTTATTTTCTGCCTTATTATCATCCAGTTTCAGAAACAACCTAACATCTTGCTTGCTTCTGTTGACCATAAACATTCTGAGTTTGAAGCTTCACTGAGCTCTATATACAAGGTTGGTTCCACCTTCTGTTTTACTTATCGACTGTCATGTTGGTTATTCAGTCAGTTTTAACAGGTTTTGTGACGGGTTTTGTGATTTTCATAGTCTGAATAGCTTTCATCGCCACAGAAAACTTGTGAGTTTTGTTCATTAATAAGGCTGGATGTTATCAAACTGAGGCACTCAGAGACTTTGGGACTAATTTGGATTCTGAATAAACTTAGCAAAAAGGCTTTCTTTTCTCCTTAACACAATTAATTAAAAGCAAGTTGTAGGAAAATAATTTCAGCATTGGTGTTCTGGGAATCATAGTAATTTGGAATCTTGCTGACTGGTTGTTTTCTGTATAACTATTAGGGACAAACATTAAAGCAAATAAGAATTTTTTTTTAATGTCTTCAGTGAGACTCAAATGCAACCTGCTCTGGTTTCAGTTTGTATACAAAGCATTGAGGCTTTCTTTACTGTTTATTTCTGTCCTTGCTGAACTTGTGAGTTCACTTTGAGAGGCCTGGACTTCCTTATGCAGTTCTCCTCAATAGCTGACAACTTCTTTATTTTCATAATTGCAAAATTATGAGTGCATGGATAGCTATCCTTGATATCTATCTACTCACCTGTGGGCTGAAATGCCATGAAAAATGTGAATAAGGATTTGGAAAGGCAATGCACAACATTGCAGCTCTGCTATATCATCACTAGTCCCACTCATCCAATACACTGATGAATCACTTGAGGCACTTCTTTCTATCCTGTGTTTTATAATACAGAATTTGGGGTGCTCATTTCTTTACTACTCTGCTTGTGTGGTCATTAATATTTCTGAAAGTTGCTTGGTAAAAATAAGTGAATCAAAAACTTGAAAACCTCCAGAGTTTTGCATCATTGTAAATAGTAATATAAGAGGTTGAGCAGCAATGAAGTGTGCTCAAATCCCATTCTTTTCAGTTAGATTATGAATTTTCTCATTTGCTGATATATGTGCCAAAATCTGTCACCTGCCTGTAGTTTGAGCAATTAGAGTTATGCAGAATTCTGTGTAAGCAGACAAAACCTCCAACTCATACAAAGATGCCACGCTGAAAAATCCCTCTACTCTACAGTGATGCAGTTTTGGGACACAGCAACACAAGAAATATAAATGATACTGGAGACTTCCATTTTAGACACTCTGTCTCCCTAATGATACATCAGAGTATTTTCATCTAACCTCTCCTGCTAAATCATCGGTAGTATTGGCTAGATATTGATGATAAATGTATCATATTGATAGCTAAATATTGGTAGCTAAATGTATCATAATGCATCACTGTAACATCTCCAATACCTGCTGATAAATGGCTTCAATCTCTTGCTACAACAGCAATTTATGAAAGAATATCATACAAACTTCAAGATAAACTCCCACAATTTGAAGAGATTGCCTCTTTTTATACTTTATAAATAGAAGCAAAGATTGTACATCTCCTCCAATATATGTGTTGAAATGGTCTAGTCTAATTCCCAGAGGACAAATAGAGGGCTCAGAGGGGAGCTCTTTGCTGGTCTAAATTGTGATAACTCCAGGAGAGCTACGGCAGTTTACTCCAGAGAAGGATCTGTCCCCCGGAGCCTGCCTGCTGTTATATCTCCAGCTCTCAAGCTTTATCACAGTGATGTCTTTTTTTTCTCTCCTGCAAGGAGTCCTCACCTGAAGAAAGCCAGCTGTTTTTGGATCCCTAACATGGAATAGATAAAGAATTCATTATTTAAAATTAATGATTTTAGTGGAACTATGGCAGATACTTCCTTTCTTTCCTATTATTTCCAAAGAGCACAACATCAGTTTTTCCTCATAGGAAGTCTTAAGATAGCCATTATATGGAAGAGAGCATGTGAACGTTGTGAGCCATGTGAACATTGGTATGATCTCCCTCTTGGTTGAACTCACACTAGTCAGTGTTTTGTGCTGAGCAGATGGAAGGTGAAGACCTCCAAATAAAGAAAATGCTGTCAAAATCTTTTTGAAACATCACAACAGCAATTTTTCATGAAACTCAAGTGGAAGATACAAACAGTGAGTGCATAGTTTATGTCATTGCTCACATTTCCACCTCTGAGTAGTTCATTTATCCTGAAGTTGTACTTGTAAAACCTTTATGTACCACCATCATTTATTTCTGATATGGAATAAATGTACACATGCATTTCATCTAATCAAGGCAGGAACTAGCTGACAAAGCGATCCTCGTGATCTTTTAATGCAGCTCCTCTCTGTTCTATATTCCCTTCAAATTTCATCTCCTCTTGTCTTTTGTCAAACTGTTCTAAGCATGAAAATAATAAATAATACATACTTTGTATTCCAGCAACTTTATACAAGTGCTCTTAACATATAAGCTCTCCGGTGAGACAAGGGAGAGAAAATTTGAGTTGTAGCTCTCTTATCTTAAAATGTGAGAGAAACCATTATGTTCCATTTGTGCCACATTCTGCAGCCAGTTCCTAGGAGCTGGAGGAGAGAAAATCATCCCTCGGTACATGCAGCATCAGCTTATTGATAGTAAGACTCATTCTCAAAGCAGAGGGACCCTACCAGCCCTCGGGGAAGCCCCCAGGAGGTGCAGTCCAGCTGCTTCCCTGGCCCACTGCTCTATGAGCTCAACCCTGCTATGGTGATGGGGAGGAATCCCACCTGAGCAATGCAATAGTCCAGACAGTACTTGTCAAAGGGGTTTCGCAGGACCACTGGTTGTGTTCAGGGTGAGTGGGTCCTCATTATCTTCCCTTGGATATTTCAGAGCCTCAGGAATTTGGCTGGGTATCCCTGGGTTCTCCTGCCTCCGTGTGCAGGATGATGCATAACCAAGTAGAAAAGGAGAATTAAATGAAGATGCCAAGAAGGCAGCAGCTCTTTACTCACTGTGGTCTCCCTGACCAGTGAGGACAGGATTAATGACCCACTCACCCACTCACTCTTCTCCTAACACAAAGAGAAAGCCAAATTCTCCTGTGTAGGAGCAGGGGTGGCTGGAATGCTGGGGCAAAGCAGATAATAGGGATCTTTTAACACTAAGAAAATAAATTAGGGTATTCAGGAGGCAGCCACTGGTTCTAATAAAATGGTTTAGGGTATAAAATCACTTATGGAATTACATACAAAAAAAAAAAGAGCTTTTGCAGAGGAGATATGGCTAAGCAAACCCAGTGGTATTCAGCTCTGTGTTTATACAGTAAACTTGAACACATTTCTCAGCTCTCAAATAAGGCAGTTCCCTAAGTGCACCTGTTTTTTGTTCTTGCTGGCACTTTTTTTTTTCCCTGCAGCTGCTCAGAAGACCAATAAATGACTAAGTAACACCATTATTGTAAAACAAGCTGCACAGCACAAAGCTGTATTTACTGGAATGATGTCACATTATTGTTTCCATTCCATTAAATATTTACTTCAGGCCTTTTATAACCCTTAGAGGTATAAAGGCTATTCTTCCAGACTCAAAGAAATGCAATAAGAGGCAATTTTCAGAATGGCACAAAAAAGTTATGCACACAAGTCTCATTATTCATACACTCAACTATGAACATTTTGTTTGCTGCAACATCCCCAGCTTTCTCAGCAAGATGAAGCAAGCAACAAACAAACAAACAAAAAAAAAATTGAAAAAAAATTGAAAAAAAAACCAACAACGAAATAAAGCATTTTTGCCTGAGTATCAGTGAAAAGAAGAGTGAATGTTTTTTCATTGAATTATCCTGTATTATGATTTGATCTATTTAATTTCCTGCGTATTAAAAGGAAATCTTTTGCAGAGCATAAGGTTAATGCCTATGAGTTGCATCATGTATATGCTTCTAAAATTGACGGTATGGGATTTGGTCATTCTTCTTCTCCTTTGTAGCATTTTATTTGCCAGACAAAGAAAAGGAATTCATAGAGGCTTCTGAAGCCAAGGAATTATGCTCACATATTCAAAGGATTTTACTATGGGTAAAATAATCTCTACATGGGTAGAGATACACCGAATTGAAAAAGCTTTGAATATTATAGATAATTGCTGGCAAAGTTTACATGTAATACAATGGCAACAGAGCTGAAAGTAATCATGGGCTCTGAGAACAAGTCACTTAGATCGTATTATATTTGCATTAAGGCACATAGATCTGGGTCAGTAAACAGAATAACAAGATTTATTTTATTTTTTATTATTATTTTATTATTATTTATTTTATTATTAACATTATTTTATGATGGATGCCCTGAAAATAATGCCTCCTATTTTATTATGTTGGCTCATAAAGTCAGAGGCAGATGTTGGTGGTATGGTAGAAGAGGTTGAACCTTCCTACCCATATTCAATTACATGTGGTTGCCTTGTGACAGATGGCAGCAGAGGGGCACTGACAGAATGGCATCTGACATCAAAGTGCATATGATGCAAAAGTATGGAATTGAATTCCTCCATGAATTAAAAATTGCACTCATTGACATTCATTGATTCTTGCTGAACATTTATGGAGACCAAGCAGTGGATACCAGCACAGTGAGGCTGTGGATGGCACATTTCAGCAGTGGCAATACTGACAGTGTGTCATCTCCACTGGTGCAGATCATTGCAAACGCAGGCTCTTGTTCATCCCTGTTAAAAATGCACAGCTCATGGTGGTGACCCTGTTGAAAAATATTGTGCTGCAACAGAGAATTTGCCCTATTAAATGGTGTTACTGGACTCTTTGTATCTGTTGTAGTTTCCAAGGGAAAAATAGGAGGCATTATTTACAGAGCAACCTATGTAGAAATAACAAATTTAAGAAATTGTGACTGCATTTCATGGGGCTGCATCTCAAAGGTCTGTATTATTCTTCACCTGCTCAGAATAATCTAAGCTTCTAATTTTGGTCATGATTAAAACCAGTGAGAAGGAAACCTTGATTTAAATAGCTGGTTTTATTTTCGTTTTGCATTTGTACTTGATAATTATCTTCATTCTCCTTGACTGGCACGATGATTAACACAAGCTGATTTGCAACTGTATTTGCAATGTATATTTGATACATTCCAATATCTTTCCATTTTTGCATACAAATATGCACAGTGAAAGAATGAGACTTAGTATAATAAGTTCATATAGTTATGTTTTATATTCATATAATCTCAGAAAATAGCAAAAGACTTTTCTTTACTAAACAATGGTTTTATCTGGGGGTTGTGTCCAAAAGCACTGGGATGGAAACTAAAAATCAATTTAAATGCATAAAACTAGATTAATTAATTGTATTTATCTAAAATATATGGCATCTGGTTTTTTTTCCTCCTAAAATGAAAATTTATTTAAGACTAGCAGGATTACTAAATGAATGAAATGGATACATTATTTAGTGAACTGAGAGATTATTTCCTGTCTCTAGAAGCTGATAGTTAGGTGTATACCATGCAGATAAATGACTAGTTCTTCTGACTAGATTATCAGAAGTACCTATATGTGTTACTGCCTCATTTCCACTGAAGTCAATAGGAGTTATGCATTTATCTATAGAAGGGATTTTGAAACTCCCACTGGTCATCTGTCTCCATCTCCAGGCACCAAGATAGCCATGGAAAGCTGATGTACCTGAAGGGTTTTGTCAGTATTGTTTTCTCTACTTTTTATTATTAATAGACTGGAAGAGAAAAGAATGCTGCATTTTCAGCCTTCAATCCATTTCTGAATTTTGCCTGAGCAATAGTAATTAAATGACAAAATTATTTGCTGCAGCTGCTAGTTCAACTAAAATCAACATCAAAGAAAAATATTTTTTAGAAATAAAACATTTGAAAAGTGCCAAAAATTGTAGCTTTACAGAAAAGATAGAGAACAAGAGTAAGTTTCTGGATTTCAAGACAGTCACTGTTTTAAAGAAGTTCACAACGACTTTAAAAATGTAATGTTTTTCTAGCAAGTCTGCAGGTAACTTTGTCTGAGCCACTGAAAAATAGGAACACCTTCCTGTTAGACAGAAGTAATGCTGAGAAAATTCTAAGCTTTAGTAGAGATCATTAGTATTTTAAATTGAATTTCAGTTTTATTTTTAATGCACTTGTAAGGGGTTTTGATTTTTTGTTTGTTTGCTTGTTTGTTTTCTAATTAAAAACATGTATCTGTTTTTAGACTAACTTCTAAGCAGCTCCAAAAATTCCCAGCATCCCCACCAGATTTCAGGGCTCCATTACAGCCATGGGAGCATTACAACTTTCCAGCTAGAAACTAGGCAGGATGCTGCTGAAGGTAACAGTGGGGAAGACACATCTACCATCTCAGCTTTAGCCTTTCAGTGCCTTCTCTGATGTAGTTTTGGGTGCTTGCCTGAACTCTCTAACAGACTTACATAGTTACATCTTTTCTTTACAAGCCTGAGTGAACTCAGACTTTTGGTTATCCAGTAGGTCACTGGTTCAAGCTTTTACCTCACTCAAATTCCCCCTTCTGCTAAGAAAGTCCTCCTATGATATTGCCCATTCAACGAGGTAAGTAAAGACTCTCCAAGAAAGCAGACCTCCCTGATTGACTTGATTTAGCATTTTGCATACAAACATTTTCCCACAGGGAAGCAATTTAATAACTTGGCTGCACTGTCCCTCTTCTTTTTCTTTTTATGTCAATTACATGGAATTATTACAGGAAAGATGAAACAAGACAAATAGGACAAATGAGATGGTTTTCCATGCCAAATACATTCTGTTCTACCACTGGGGATGTTCTCCTAGCAGAGAAAATTGTGCATTGCCTTACATTCTAAATCCAGGGTATCTTGGGTTAAGCTGTTGAATAAAACCAGCAGTAGTCACTCCAGAGATGAAAAAGAGACAGAAATTGTTCCTGGGATTTCTAAGCTAGTCATGGGTATGCCATGGTGTATTTGGGCACAAACTGAAACAAAGTAAGTTTCATACAAACATGAGGAAGAACTATTTTACTGTGAGAGTGACAGAGCACTGGAACAGGCTGCTCGGAGAGGTGGTGGAGTCTCCTTCTATGGAGATACTTAAGACCCAGCTGGATGCTTTCCTGTGCACCCTACTGTAGGGAATTTGCTTTAGCAGGGAGGTTGGACTAGATGGTCTCCAGACGTCCCTTCCAAATCCTGCAATTCTGTGATTCTGTACAAGATAAAAAATCCCAACAGCTTTACATACCTGACTTAGATAGCATGGACTGAACTCTAGAGATGTTTTTCTCTTCAGTGTAAATGAAGCCTAATAGGCACAGGCTAGACACCTAATACTGATGCAGCTTAAATTAAGCAAGATGAGATCTGCTTGAAAAGTATAATTAAGGTATAGTTGTTATTTCAAGGTCATAGTTCCCTGGTCTGCTCATGTTTTCTACTGCATGAGGAATGATTGCTACAGGATATACTTTGAAAGCTTTATATATATCAAAACCAGTAAATTACATTTCTGCAAATAGAGATGTTTTCATTCCTTGTTGAAGGCTAGAAGTATGAAAATCCCATTAAGCAGTTTAATCAGGATAATTTTAGTAAAATCATCAGTGCTATAATAACTACAGTGTGATGTTTACTTGTAATTATTTCTAGCATCTCCCACACCTCTGCATTCTCTGTGTAGCAGAGAAGTAGACAGATCTGTGTCTCATTTTCCTTACCCACAAGAAAATTAATAGTCCAGGAGCAGGATTTCAGCATTACATATTGCTCTGAGTGAGTGGCCTGAAGTGAGAAAAGGGAAAGTGACAGGAAAGAGTGTAGAGTTTCCTCAAAGATTGAGGAAAGGCAAAGGAACAAGAGAAAAGAACACAGAAACTCAGTATAAGTGTATGTGTTCTGGCTAGCAGACTTTTAGGGAATGAAAGTACTGGTCTGGCCTAAACCCCTGCACAGATTCCACCTGCTAGTATCTGTACTAAGCCTTAGCTTTCAGCTAAGCTAAAACATATCCAGCCTGGCCTTGAGCGCCTCCAGGGATGGGGCATCTTACCTTCCTTGAGCATCTTATCTGCCTTGAAATATCTCCAGCTTCCACACATACAGATTTCCCCCTAATCCTATTCTGATTCTATCTAGTTCAAGCTTCTAGTCATTGTATTACACAGAATCATACACAGAATGGCCAGGGTTGGAAGGAACCCCAAGGATCATGAATCTCCAACCCCCCTGCCACAGACAGGGCCAACAACCTCCATATCTAATACCAGACCAGGCTGCCCAGAGCTCATCCAAGCTGGCTTTGAACACCTCAGGAATGGGGCATCCACAACCTGTCTGGGCACCTGTTCCAGCACATCACCACTCTCTCTGTAAAGAACTTCCTCCTGACATCAAACCTAAATCTTCCCTCCTTCAACTTCAAACCATTTCCCCTTGTCCTGCTGTTACCTACCCTTTCAAAGGGTTGATTCCCTCCTGTTTGTAGGCTCCCTTTAGGTACTCAAAAGCTGCAATGAGGTCACCCCGCTGCCTTCTTTTCTCCAGGCTGGACAAGATCCCTCAGCCTATCTTCGCAGGGGAGGTGCTCCAGTCTTCTGAATATCTTCGTGGCTCTCCTCTGGACCCTCTCCAACAGCTCCGTGTCTTTCTTGTACTGGGGGCTTCAGACCTGGACACAGTACTGCAGATGGGGCCTCACAAGAGCAGAGTAGAGGGGGGCAATCACCACCCTGTCCCTTCTTCTGATGGAGCCCAGGATACCATTTGCTTTCCGAGCTGCAAGAGCACTGCAGCTCATTTTCATCCATCAAGACCCACAGGTCCTTCTCTGAAAGGCTGCTCTCAAGGACCACTCCTTCCAGTCTGTATAGATGCCAGAGATTCCTCTGACCCAAGTGCAAAACCTTGCACTTTGCTGTGTTGAACCTCATTAGGTCCACTCGGGACCACCTTTCCTGTTGAGGTCCTTCTGAATGGCATCCCTTCCTTCCACCGTGTCAACCACAACACTCAGCTTAGTGTCATCAGCAAATTTGCACTGGATTCCACGTCAGAGTCATTGATAAAGATTTTAAAGATCACCGGTCCCAAGACAGACCCACGGGGATGCTGCACGTTACCAGCCTCCACCTGGACATAGAACCATTGATGACCACCTTCTCTCTGCAGTCTTTCAACCAATTTCTTATCCATTGGCTGGTCCATCCATCAAATCCACATCCCTCCAATTTAGAGATAAGGATGTGGTGGGGGACCATTTGAAGGCCTTGCTCAAGTCCAGGTAAATGATACTGGTCACCTTCCCCTTGTACACCATGCCGTCACTTCACAGAATCACAGAATCACAGAATCACCCGGGTTGGAAGGGACCCCAAGGATCATGTAGTTCCAACCCCCCTGCCTAGCAGGGCCACCAAACATACACATTCAGATCAGGTTGCCCAGGACCCCGTCCAACCTGGCCTTAAACACGTCCAAGGACGGGGCATCCACAACCTCCCTGGGCAGCCCGTTCCAGGGCCTAACCACTCTCCTAGTAAAGAACTTCCCCCTAACATCTAACCTAAATCTTCCCTCCTTCAACTTAAAACCATTTCCCCTAGTCCTGCTGTTGTCAGCCCTTTTGAAGAGTTTACTCCCCTCCTGGGTGTAGGTTCCCTTCAGGTATTGATAGGCTGCAATGAGGTCACCCCGCAGCCTTCTCTTCTCCAGGCTGAACAAGCCCAACTCCCTCAGCCTGTCCTCATAGGGGAGGTGCTCCAGCCCCTTGATCATCTTAGTCGCCCTCCTCTGGACCCTTTCCAAAATCTCAATGTCTTTCTTGTACTGAGGGCTCCACACCTGGACACAGTACTCCAGATGGGGCCTCACAAGAGCCGTGTAGAGAGGGACAATCACCTTCCTGTCCCTGCTGGCCACCCCTCTCCTGATGGAGCCCAGGATCCCATTTGCCTTTTGAGCTGCCAGAGCGCACTGCTGGCACTTCATCAAAGAAGGCCACCAGATTGGTTAAGCATGGCCTTCCCCTGGCGAAGCTGTGCTGGATGTCTTAGATCACACTCTCATTCCTCATGTGATCAAGTATGTCGTCCAGGAGGATCCGCTCCATGATCTTCCCAGGCACAGAGGTGAGACTCATCAGCCTGTAGTTCCTTGGGTCCTCCTTGCTCCCTTTCTTGTAAATGGGAGTGACGGGACCCTTCCTCCAGTCATCCAGGACCTCACCTGACAGTCACAACTTTTTAAATATGATGGAGAGTGGCACCTCAGCCAGCTCCTTCAGAACCCTGGGATGCACACCATCCAGCCCCATAGACTTGTACACATTCCATCTCATGAGGTGGTCTCAGACTTGCTCTGCCCTTACGGTGGCAGGATGGGGGGATTTACCGCCCCAGTGCCCACCTAAAGGTTTAGGGGACAGAGTGCAGGGACATGAGAAATACTAGAATCCTGGCAGCCACTGAAGACTGAGGCAAAGAACTCATTCAGTACCTCAGCCTTCTCTTTGTTCTTTGAAGCCACTTCTCCTTTTACATTTACCAGAGGAGGTACATCATTTTGGCCTGTCTCTTCTGGCCAATGTACCTGTAGAATGTCTTCCTATTGTTTTTCACATCCCTTGCCAAGTTCAGTTCTGCCTGCACCTTCGCTTTCCTGATCCCGTGTCTGCAAGTATGGATGGCATCCCTGTATTCTTCCCAGGTGACACACCCTTATTTCCAGAGCTTGTATGCATCTTTATTTGCCCTCAGTATGCCAAGCAGGTCCTTGCTGAGTCACACAGGTTTTCTACCTCCTCTGCCCACTTTCTTATTCAGAGGGGCAGAGAGCTCTTGTGCTCTTAGAAAGGCATCCTAGAAGAGTAGCCAGCTCTTCTCAACATCTTTGTCTTTAAGGACAGCATCTCAGGGGATCCTGGCCAACAGTCCATTGAACAGCTTGAAGTTCACTCCTCCAAAGTTCAGAGTCTTGATGCCACTCTTTGTCAGGCCCACATCCTTTAAGATCATGAACTCAACCAGGGCATGGTCACTGCAGCCCAGGCTGCCTCCAACCTTTACACCTTTAATGATTTTCTCCGCATTGGCAAGCAGCAGGTCTAGCAACACTTCACCTCTGGTTGGTCTGTTCAGTATCTGGACCAGAAAGTTATCATCAATGCATCCCAGGAGCCTCCTGGACCTCTTGCAGCTTGCTGTGTGGTCATTCCAACAGACATCCAGATGGTTGAAGTCTCCCACCATGACAAGAACCCGTGAGCATGATGTATCTGACTGATAAAATAATTCTGCTGAGTTATGAACCTGCTGCTGCCAGAAATTTCTTCTCTGATCAAATTCTGTTTTCGGACTAAATATACGTAACCCCTCATATCTTGCTGTGTGGGATACGTTCTTCACTCCTTAGGTTTGCTGTGAGCTTTACAAGCTTTGTTTGTCCACTTTAAAATGTAGAGCTGGGCTTGTTTTCCCTGTTGGATCCTCAAATTCCTAGATATTAGTAGCAATTATTTTATACTTCCTTTTAGGTAATGAATTAATACATCGAATATCTTAGGCCTGTGTTGCAGGGTACGTTTGGATCAGAGGGTCAGGATGTCCCAGGAGCAGAGGCAAGCAAACTGTGTACTCAGAGCAGCACAGAGGGTTATGGGTTATATTCAACATACACACACTCACACACACAGGCATCTATTTTAGATAATTCCTGTAAGTGGGAAGTGAAAACTCCCTAAGCAAGTACTGTGCAATTTGCCAAGACTTGAGAGACTGCAAACTGCTGAAAGGAGAGAGAAGGAACATGCCGGTAGTGGATTCGATAGGCAGTGCCAGCAGAGCATTCTCCCCTTCGAAGGGCACTTTTCCTCTCTCACCCACTGCATCCTCTCTCCTGCTTTTATTCTCCCCACGATCTGCAGGGCTTTTCTCAGTTGCACGCTGTACCCACGTGGCCTTTAGGTCCCTGACACATGCCACTTGATGATCCTGGGTTGGAACACACTGGTCCCTTAAAACTGTCAGAATTCTTTGTTCCATCTCAGGATCTTTCTTCCGCTGGGGCCTTTAGGTTCCTGACACAGCCTGGTGAACAGATTCCTGCAGGAGCTCACCAAAAAATGCCACATAATTTCCACAATCCATTCACAAAACATCAGTTTTGAAACTATTCAACATGCACTGTAGTGTTAATTTTTTAACAGCAGCATAGTGTAATTTGCCTTAAAATGTCAAATTATATCATGATTCTGTTTATTGCCGTCAACAAAAAAGTTTGTCCTATTAATGTCCCTTAAACTTTCCCAATACTGTTCCCTTTCAATGCTACGTTCTGTGGACACACAGTTTTCCTTTATTTGCTGTCTCAGGAGAAACAGAATATCATAGGCTGCACCATAAGGGGTATTAGCATCATTTGCCTACTTGGTGCCAGTTACTTTAAACTCCACTATTGTGTGCCACCAACATGTTCCTGTCTGCTAAGCACTGGCAAAGGTTGTTTCTTCTTTGGAGAATATTGTCATGAGTGTTCATTATCCAGTAAGAATTGCAGTTCTCAGATGTGGCCAAAAAAGGAGGGAATCTCCTTTGCTATTCAAACTTTGCACTGAAGCATGTGATCAGTCAAACCCACACAGATGTCAGTTAATGTCCATAAGTTTCACAAGGTTTTCTTGTATCTTATCACAGAAATAATTTAATTACATAATGTTGCACATTCTCACTCAGGAATCAAACAGATTTTGAAGACCAAATTTAAAA
The DNA here is from genome assembly GCF_023343835.1 of Lagopus muta. NCBI lineage: Eukaryota > Metazoa > Chordata > Aves > Galliformes > Phasianidae > Lagopus > Lagopus muta. The sequence goes on from NC_064472.1 coordinate 23,994,569, forward strand.
AAAAATAAAAATCTATGCAAGAATGTCCTCAAAAAAATCTGAATCTTCATAATGGCTACTGGAAGAAAAAAAAAAAAGCAAATTTATATACAAATATTTCAATAGATAAAATCCGCCTTTCTTCTTGTATTCAAAGAGATTGATCAGACAGACACTTAATCTATGAATTCTTTAAACTTCAGATTTGAATTTGAACTTTCACTGGAAAATCCAGTTATTGTCAAATCAATAATGTTTTATTTTATTCCAATTACAACTGCTTACACAACAGCTTTATTTAAAAATATTCCTCAGCTAGAGACATTCAATTAAAATAATAAAAAATTAACTGTCTCATAGAATAAAGAGAAAGCAGATAAAATAATGTAAGTGACAGGCCCATAATCAAAGCCCTCCCTGTATTGTGAAATAAACACTTTCAGGATTCTCAGTATGTTTTACAGTCTTAATGGCTGTTAGGTCTCCCTTGATTGACCCTGAATAAAATCTAACCAGGGGTGACAAAAAAATATGTCCATCAACCTTGCTCATGCATTACAACATAAAAATTGACTGGAGTCATTGACTACAGGTAGCAATGAGCAAAACTACACAAGATAAATACTCTGGTTTGTGGATACTCATTCACTCCACTTTTGTCTGCCACCTTGATTTTTGGGTTGGGCATTCATGGATAAAAGGTAGGTGATCTGAAAAAATCGTGTATGTCTTTTAAAAGACAGTATCAAGTTATGTTACTCCCTTCACAGAAATTTATGTTACATGGTGTTAGACCATGGGCTAAGCTTAATGTAACATGATGCATTAAAAACTGCACATCATGGTTGTAATGTGTGCCAGAACAATGAATTGTTATATCACATATCTCTTCATTTGTAAGCAGGGAACCCATGGAAATCATTTGCAAAGGGATATATTCTCCTTTTGATGCATGCGCATAAATCCATTTTTCCTTCACTACTTTCAGCTCTTCACCTAATGGTTGGACTGAGCTAGCAAAAGATGTTTTTCTTTCTTTCTTTTTCTTTCCTTCTTTCTTTTCTTTTCTTTTTTTTTTTTTTTTTTAAGCCTTGAGTTAGCTAAAAAGGTTTGAAGTGTAGCTTAGCATTAATTATAGTCACAGTTTAAACCTCCTTAAAACTATGCGAGAGACGTTTTGTAACCCGTGCTCCATAACAATGCAAAATTTGAGCATTCAAAATTGCTGTCTTCTCATGGTAAACTGATGAAGAAAGGCTGAGTGAGCTGGGTCTGTTCAGCCTTGAGAAAAGAAGACTGAGAGGGGACCTGATCCAGGTCTATAAATATCTGAGGTGTGGGGGGCAGAATGGCGAGGCCGGACTCTTTTCAGTGGTGAGTGGAGACAGGACAAGGGGAAACGGCTGGAAACTGCAGCATAGGAAGTTCTGCACAAATGTGCGCAAGAACTTCTTTACAGTGAGGTGACGGAGCACTGGAACAGGCTGCCCAGGGAGGTGGTGGAGTCTCCTTCTCTGGAGATGTTCAAGACCTGCCTGGATGCCTACATGTGCGACCTGCTGTAGGGAACCTGCTTTGGCAGGACTTGATGATCTTTGGAGGTCCCTTCCAACCGCTACAATTCTGTGATTCTGCAAACTGTACTACTTAAAATTTTTTTCCTCTAAAAGAGTAATTTTTCTTCTGGTTTTACACCACCACATTCTGATGAATTATTTTCTTTTCACACTAGTATGGATGAAATCTGAATCAATTCCTGGGGTCTTTGGTGAAACTACAAAGGAGGAAATGAGAATGGACATTACCTCAAAATTTTTCAGCTTCTGCCCAGCAGGCCATTTCTCTGTCACATAATTTTCTAGTGCAATTAAGCCTCTCCTGCAAGAAAACAACCAGCTCCCACTTGATTCCCTGTGTTCAGTGGGTACATTGCAAACGCCACTGCTGCAACCCTTTTTACCTTTATTCATGCCATGTCAGTGCGCTAATAACCTATGGCATTTGCTTACACTTGTGACACTGAAAAACTACCTAGGCATCTGGAGGGTGAGTGGTGTTTTTGGAAGATCATTTTCAAGAATGATGATTATCTCATAAGAAAGAAGATCTAGAGATTTACACTGCAAGTCCAGGCTCTAACCAGGGAGATTAATTCTTGTGCACTTCAATCTCCCTAGCTTTGTGCTGGCCAGCTGCACAGAGGTTAATTTTATCTACTGAATTTGTAAAAAAAAATTGAGATACTGCTAACCTTTATTCAAAATCTAATCTTATTTATCTATTACTCTTTAGGGAGGCTGAATGAAATTATATTTTCCTACAGAATAGAATAGAATTTGAAGACTAAATAATTTCTACAATTTGATTTCTTATAAATGAAAATGAAATTATATTCAGGCTGCACAGATGGTTTTGATGGATAAACAAAATAGTATAAAATCTCATTCAGCATTTAAATATTAAAGTAGTAGTCTCAGATGAAGTGAGCACACTTTTGGCACAGCCATGGACATATTTTTTTCAAGCTGTCAAACCCAACAACAAGATGGAAACTGCCACTGAGGTTAGTAGATTTTAGAGGTGACTGCACCTTCTTCTGCATGGTACACTCTGGCCTCAGCAGCATAGGTGTTGTATGGCTTTTAATTTGAACATCACCTAGTATTGGCTCTGTATTCCAGATGAACTAGTGGTATATCACAAAACACTCCACTCCAACAAAAGATCTAGCCCTGTTATTTCAGTAACACCACTACTATAGTCAAGGAAATATCATGAATTTGCATCATCTGTTCCATAGATCAGCATAGCTGGAGCACTAGGAACCTATCTTCAGGCACCCACCTCCTAGCAGCACTTAGCAAAACAGCAAAATGACTTAGGACTACTGCTTATGACAAATTTACCTGCAAGAAGGACACCAGAGCACACAAACAGTGGTGGATCCTCTGCTCTACCATGGTCAGTGAAAGGAAGGGGATTTAAGAAATGAGTAAAGGTGGAAACAGGGCCTAATTTGGTGTCACAGGCAAACCCCATCCCCACCTACCTCAATTCCCTAGCCCCTACATAGTATGTTTGAGATTCTGGATCTTGAGGGAGGGGTGAGTGAGGATGCGGTGGAAGGTCCACCCTGGAGGTTATCTAGGATGAAGCGGTCTACTCCATGCCTTAAGACTGCCTCCATCAAGAAGGAAAGAAGGATAATTGTCATACTCAATTCCCTCCTGAGAGCAATGGAGAGCCCAGTATATCAGCCAGACTCTATTTGCAGGGAAGTGCGCTGCCTCCCTGCACACTGTTGGAGACATGAATTGATGTTTCATGTTTCAGGGCTAAAATTGAAAAATTTGTAGTGCTTGAAACAAAGAGTTACTTTCATGAATACTGCAGTTTCTAGGACATTTTTAATCTCCCTACAGATATTTGTTGTTCTGCAACAATCATGTCAAATATAGAAAAGACAACATTTTATGCCCAAAGCAGTAATGCAGGCTACTTGTGGTGGTTTGTATTTCTAAATGGTTCATAGCACAAGTGGACATCCTACTATTTTGGAGCTGCTGAGAGAATGCATTTATCCCCACCACAACTTGCTATAACTTTCCAAGCCTGGTTGAGAAGATCTGGGTTTCAGTTGAAGGAAGGGAGTGGGCACATGCTGTCTTGCACCTACCATGATGCTTCTCTCTCCTCATTGCACAAAAGGTGTCAGGTTTGTGTATCAGATAAACAGCTCATCTGTAAATGTCTGTACAGAGGACAGATACAGCATTATTCAGGTTGATTTGAAAACCTATGTCTCCCCACAGAGACAACAAAGAAATATATGCCCTTAAGGGGGCACCTCAAGACATTCAGGAGAGGAGGCAGCCTCTTCCACTGACTGAAGCAGGAGACTAGACTGCTAATTCAGAGACCATGTGGGGCAAATGGAACAACCATGATTCTTAGAGCACAGACTTACCTCAGATAACCCTCCTGTGAATTCAATACTGCAAGTGCCTACCCAGCTTATAATAGAATCACAGAACACCTTGGATTGGAATAAAGCTTGAAGCATGGTATCTGCCAGGGGAATGGTTGCCAACCACTAAGTCAGGCATTGGATCAGGCTGCTCAGAAACCAATCTGACCTGGCCTTGAATGCCTCCAGGAATGGGGCACCCACGGCTTCTCAGGGTAACCTGTTTCAGTGCCTCACCACCCTCCGAGTAAAAAATTTCCTCCGAGTATCTAATGTAAATTTCTCCCATTTAGATTAAAACTTGTGGGAATACAAGAAACACTGTTCAGAGCAGCAGCTGTGGAGCAAGATAAACAGCATGAGAACCAAGGACACCTCCAGAAGAAGAAAGAATGACTCATGGCTCTGATTGGACAAACACCTGCATGAAAGATTGAAGAGTGTTTTGTAGAATGCTCTGTTGACATGTAAAGGTAGATGGGAAAGTTGTAGAGGTGGATAGGAAAGCTAGAAAATTTGTGAAGGTATATAAGTGATGTGAGAACTTGTAATAAATAATTTGGATCATTCCCATCTGTGTCTGCGCATCAGATGCTGCAAAAACTGTTACTGCTTATCCTTTTACTATCTGCCTGTGTAAAAAGTCAGTCTCCCTTCTGTTTATAAGCTCCCTTTAAGCACAGTTAGGTCACAACGAGATCTCCCAGAATCCTTCTTTTCTCCAAACCAAACCAGCTCCACCAGCCTGACTTCACAGGGAAGAGGCTTCAACCTTCTTATCATCTTTGTGTCCTCTCGAAAGGCTCCATGTCTGTCTTGTGCTACAGACCCCAAACCTGGATGCAGTGCTCCAGCAGGGGCTTCACAAGGGCAGAGTACAGGGAGACAATCAACTCCCTCTCCTTGGTGGCCACCCCTCTTATAATGCATTGCAGGATATTGTCAGCCTTCTGGGCTATAAGTGCACACATAATCACAAAATGGCTAGGGTTGGAAGGAACCTCAAGGATCACGAATCTCCAACCCCCCTGCCACAGACAGGGCCAACAACCTCCATATCTAATACTAGACCAGGCTGCCCAGAGCTCATCCAAGCTGGCTTTGAACACCTCAGGAATGGGGCATCCACAACCTGTCTGGGCACCTGTTCCAGCACATCACCACCCTCATTGTAAAGAATTTCCTCCTGACATCCAACCTAAATCTTCCCTCCTTCAACTTCAAACCATTTCCCCTTGTCCTGCTGTTACCTACCCTTTCAAAGGGTTGATTCCCTCCTGTTTGTAGGCTCCCTTTAGGTACTCAAAAGCTGCAATGAGGACACCCCCTGCCTTCTTTTCTCCAGGCTGAACAAGCCTGGCTTCCTCAGCCTATCTTCGCAGGGGAGGTGCTCCAGTCTTCTGAATATCTTCGTGGCTCTCCTCTGGACCCTCTCCAACAGCTCCATGTCTTTCTTGTACTGGGGGCTTCAGACCTGGACACAGTACTGCAGATGAGGCCTCACAAGAGCAGAGTAGAGGGGGACAATCACCTCCCTGTCCCTGCTGGCCACCCCTCTTCTGATGGAGCCCAGGATACCATTTGCTTTCCAAGCTGCAAGAGCACTGCAGCTCATTTTCATCCATCAAGACCCACAGGTCCTTCTCTGAAAGGCTGCTCTCAAGGACCACTCCTTCCAGTCTGTATAGATGCCAGAGATTCCTCTGACCCAAGTGCAAAACCTTGCACTTTGCTGAACACACTGCTGGCTTATGCCAAGATTTTTGTTCACCAGAACTCCTAAGTTCTCCTTCATACGGCTGCTCTCAATGAGTTCTTCTCATAATCTGTACTCATATCTGGGTTTGCCATGACCCAAGTGGAACACCCTGCACTTAGCCTTGTTGAACCTCATTTGTTTCATGAGGACCCACTTTTCAAGCCTTTCCAGGTCCTCTGGATGGCATCTCTCCCTTCCATGGCATCAGCTGCACCACTCAGCTTGGTGTCACCAGCAAACTTGCTCAGTGTGCACTCAAATCCACTATCTAGGTCGCTGGTAAAGATTTTAAAGAGCTTAGCCAAAGCCTTGCAGGGACTGGCCCACCTGGTGAGCCTTAGCTTCAACTAATTACAAGCACAAAGGAAGAAAGCCTTAAACTGCCGTTCAGTAATAACACTAAGGCTGAAGCCACAGCTCTGCTGTTGCGTTCTCAGTTATTTCGGGGCAGAAAAACTTCTCCAGCTTGCTGCCCCTCTGCTCACGCCGCAGTCACCCCTCACTCCGCAGCCCAAAGCCGCCGCCACGGGGACGAAAGAGCTGGGAGCGGCTCCGCGGAGCGCCGCCCCCCCTTCACCCCGCCTCTCCTTTCCGCCGTGCAGGCTGCCGTCCGTTCGGCGCATGCGGACGGCCGTGTTGCTCAGTCACGGGCCTCCGCCGCTCCCACCGCGCCCTCCGCCCGTGCGCCGTAGGGCCCCGGCCCGCTCTGCAGCCCCACCATGGCCGATCCCCGCCTGAGGCAGATCAAGATCAAAACCGGCGTCGTGAAGCGGTGAGTGCGGGAGGGCTGGCGGGCGCCCCGGCCCCGCCGCCACGCGTTGAGCGCCGCTGGGCCCGGCGGGCGGTGCTCGCGGCGGTGCCCGCTCCGCCGGCGGCATTCGTCCTGCGCGGGGGCGGCTGTGGCTGCGCCAGAAGTTGCGCCGCGGCTGCCGGCTTCTCCCGCCTAGGGAAGAGGCCTACCGCCGCCACAGCTGCGGGGTTTTGTTCTGAATCCTCAGCGGTTGGAGAGCCGCGGGCAGTCACGCTGCCGTGTCGGGGTCCGAGCGGCCTTGCTGGACTCCTCGAGAGGCGGCCTGTCTGGGTTGCTCTACCAAACAGATGCTGAAATACTCGGCGGTCGGTTTTCCATGCTTTGGAAAGCATGTTGGTTGTAGATTTGGTAGCCGCCTCTCAGTTTTGTCTGCTCTATGTGCTGTTCACCTCTAAGAAGTGAAGCCGGGAAAACTGACAAAGTGACTGGACACAGCAATCAGTTATGTCAAGCAGGTATTCCCTTTATTACAGCTCTGGGTGCATGCGTGGGGGATCGCTCCACCAACATGCACATCGAAGAGGGGAACTACTACATATTTAAAGGCATAGCATATACTTACTTGTCCGTTACACTCCAAGGACATGGGCAGAAGTTCCAAGAAATAATTAACATCTCTGGTGGTCATGGGATGAGGGCTAATAGTCATTCTTGCTGTAAGTTTCCAACCTTTTAAGGGAGGGTAGCCCGTACTAGTTCCCACTCGTATCACATTGAGCTGAAGCAACTGTTTTGCCATCTTATCTTCAACAACAGGACATCTATTCTACTTTCTTCACTTGACAACAAGCTCCACGGCCTCCTCTGCATTCTGTTCTTGATCTTATATTTATACAAGCCTCTTCTCGTTCAGCTTGTATCCACTCAGGTTATATGAAGGGCTGTTCTCAAAATATACGAAAGCCGTTCTCATGATTCAGAAGCATGCAATTTATCCCTGTGAATCTTTCTTGTTACGGTTGTTAGGAAAAGCCTTTAGTGTGAAATATTTGGTTGCAGGCACTAGGACCTACTGAGTCTGAACTGGTTCAGGCGTGAATAGGAGTTGCAATGTGTGCCAGATCAGGACATTAAGTAGAATAGTCTTCTGCAATTGGCTTTGTATTGTAACCTATTTTAGTTGGTAGAAGCCTAAAAGTAGATTGGACGTGCTTTCTAACACCCTATAGGTTGGGAAGACTGGAGTTAAACACTAGCAAAGTAACATGTACAGAGTTTTGTTTTTAGTTCCTAGTCTCAAAATGCAGAGCAACTCTCAAGTGCAGCTGCAAACAAGAAATTGATTATGTGATTCCAGTACCCTATTTCCTGTCACTGTGCAGGGTGTGCAGATTATGAACTCACGTTGTTTTTCAGCAAGGGATTTTAAGTGCAGTCTGAAATGACTGGGTGGCTGCTTTTTGCTTTGGGTTCCTTCTGTGACATAGGTTATGGTTACCGGCCTGGCTAGGCAGCAATACTGTAAATGCTTCTTTGCATTTTGAAGTGTTTCCTGTTTTGTGTCTGTGTTTTATAGGCAGAGTATTCTGAAGTGTGGAAAAGCTACCATTACTTAGGCCGTCATCTTTTTTTTTTTTTTTTCAATCTGTGTTCTTTCATTTGGTCAAAGGAGTAACTTACGGGTGTTTTCTGAGAAACTGGTATATCTGATAAATGACAAGTAGTTTGTTGAAATTCCTACAGTAGCTTATTGCTGCTGCTTGGTAGTTTCTCCAAAAGAACCTACCTAATGCCTAATAGCTTTTCAGATGACCATTACTTCATACAGCATCACAAAAGCTACCTGAACAAGGTTTTCCTTCAAGTCTGTAAATTGGGAAACAGGGGAAGTGTACATCAAATAATGAGTCTCCAGTCAGAGGTGGTGCATGCCTGCCTGTTTGCTTGTGTGTTGAATACTGTGCCACATAGCTGTGTCACTTTGGACCTGAGAACAGTTCTGTGGTCTCAGTGCAATTATGTATGAAAGATAACTGTACATGGGGCTACTTCGGTGTCTATATGCCATTGTCCTCAGTGCTTCTAGATCTGAGATTAGTTTATACATTCTTAGTCTTAGTCTTTGTACTGCTTCTGTAGTTTCAGTGAGTCTGAGAAAGCCAATTAGAAGTTAGTAGTGTGTTATGCTGAGTACAGTTGGACTTTGCCTTTACAGTTGGACAGAGCCCCCTCACAAGGTCTGTCATGGAGCAGATTACAAACATTTAAAAAGAATAGATGAGTTACTGTAGTGATAGATATAACAGGCTCCAGGCTGCCATGAATAAATTCTGCTGCTAGTTATTATTTATCATTTAGCTGCAGTAGCGTTAATGCACGATGGTAGTGGTAGCAAGATGCAGACCAGCCTAAGCATTCTTCACCCATTGGGTGGCACAGTGCTTACCAAAGAGGTGTCCTTGTCTTGGTGGAGGAGGAGGAGCACAGCTTGACATCTCTTACCTCCCTGTTCTCCTTCAGGCTCTTTCCCTTTCTCATCCCCCACTTTTCCTCTCCACTCTCTTATATTCTAAATCTGATGTTTCTGTCCCTGGGGTGACGTTTAATATGGTTTGTGTGTAGAGTCAAGTACAGCAGTCATACATGTTTAGCATGTTCTTCTTAGTGTTTTGTTTTGTTGTCGTTCTTGTTTTGTTTTCTTCCTTGTTGACTTAATACATGGAAATCCATGGATTTTTGTTTTAATTCTGTTACAGTTTTGTTGCATCTGAGTTACAAAGTAAGCTGCTTAAGTTCCTAGTAAGTATTAGTCCAGTTGCAATGATATTAATAGTTATATGAATAATATAAAATACTCTTTTTCTCCACCTTTAATCTGAATTTACTGAATATGATATGTTCAACGTATGTTGGAAAATTGTTCTTTGTTATCCTAAAATTAGTTTTACTCATCCCTTCAGATTACACTTCTTTGATCACTACTTGGCTATAGATGAGTTGTTCACTGCACTGGGGTGTTTCACACCTTCCTGTGGCTCTGTTTTCAAGGACTCTGCTATCATCCCTCTCTTGTTTGATCTTCTGTGCTGCTTTTTTTATTCAACGTTAGAAGCAGCTCATTCTTACTAAAATATACTTGTTAGTGAAAGAAAGCCAATACAGGAGTGTCATGCCATTCAGTTGTAGGAAGCTGAACAAAAGCAGTATGTGGTACCTGGTCAGAACTGTAGTTAAGCTCTTGAAGAAAGACTCCTGGCTGGCCAAGACAAGCCCAGGCAAAGCCTTACTACTGCTGAAAACTACCTTGTTAGCCAATACAAATACTGTGGCCTTTTAAGGGTAATGGTAACAAAATATTTAATAAGTTAAAGCATAGTTTAGGAGCACTGCATAGGTGAGCAGTCCTCTGATGTGAAACTATTGCCAGTTGTGATAGGAGACTTACCTTTAGTTATGGTCTAACACCAACGTAAAACTGAGCTGCTGTGTCACAGCTTCCTCCTTAGAGGTCCACACATCTGTGTATTTCAGGGTGTTGATATGATGAAAAATAAACTAGACTTAAAGAAAAAAACGTATTTTGAAGGGTGAGGCATGCAACACTGTGTACAAAGGGTGTGAGGAGTTCAAGTGCAGTCAACAGGATTCACTTTTGCTTTTTGCTGTGTGAACAAGAGAGTGCTCTCTGAGTTTTGTGTGATTACAATATGCAGATCTATAGATACTCTGCAGTAGCTGGACTACTGTAAGGAAATGTAACATTTTTTCAAGGCACCTTTGAGCTCATGTGGGCAAGCTTAAAGTTAACTTTTTTGTTTCCTTCTTGGTAACCCTGCTTATCTTTTAAAATCCCATTTATGTTTTCAGCAGAATAGCACTGTGATTAAACACTTCATACCTTAAGTTAGTTTGATGCATCAATAGAAACTGTACTTTTATTATGTAGCCTGAGCACTTGAAACACATGGGCTGTTTCTGGCTTGGCTTTCATAGGTCTCAATGACAGCAGCAGCTGCTCACTTGTGTGGCAGTTGCACACACAGATGCAAAAAGAGGCATGGTTTTGTTCCACTCCACCTCTTCTTCTCAAACTAGAAGCTTTGTTCAGTACTCTGTACTGCAGCTGTTGTGCATGTGACTTGAGTGAATTTGGGAACTTTCATATTTTCCCCTCATTTGGAACTATAGAATCTGTACAGGTATTTTATTCATGATGTGTGAGAGAGCACGTAGAGTATTAATAAACATGCCAAGAATGACTGACTCAATATTTCAGTCGTTTTCTCCTTGTATTTTTCTGTTTGCAGTTTAGAAAACTGCATTGAATTTAGTCTATAAAGCTGATTTTTCAAGCATGTTCAATGCTCAGACTGCGCAAGTATACCAAAATAAGTATGGGTCAAGAACTACTGGGATGTTCTGCACGTTCTTGGCACTTCATTTGTCTGTTTTTAATCGCCTGCTATAGCTCACTCTTATGAGTTATCTAACTCATTACTTTTTGAGCTAAGAACAAAGCGGGTGTTTAATGTGGGATTTTTTTAATCTGTATATTACAGATTCTTTGTGTATCCTTCTCAAGAAACTGTTGTACTTGTGGATAATTTACTTGCCTTTGTGTTTCTTCCTTGTTATGTATTAATGAAGGGAGCTTTAACTATAAACGGGGAGAATCCCTTACATTTTCAGACAAAATTAATAGCCAGGTGATTGCATACTTTTGTTACCCAGTATTCAAATAAGTAGATTTGATGAGTGTGATTAGCATTTGTTGCATTTGTGATTTATGTCCTAGCAAGAAGTATTATTTAATCATTTCAAAATAGTCTTACTCTCAGTAGTCCAAGCTCAAAAACCCGCTTCAGAGCAAATGAATTGATCTTTAAACAAATAAATAAATCTTATACTCATTTCAGATCAGCGAGGGTTTTAAAAACTACTGTGAACAAAGTAAGTTGGGGCATGTGAAAATAGCACTGATATTTGCCCATAGTTTCCATCTGGTTAAATGGAAGTGACACCAGTAGATTAGAATGAGACTAAGACAATTCACATTGCAATTGTGTTAGTTTAACTTTAACAATCTTTTAACACTCTTGTTTAAATGTGGCTGACATACCATAATTACAAATCTACAAGCCTTGATTATAGAATTTTACATCATGAACCTATGGGGAAAGTGTATTGATTTTTGTGAAGCAGCCCTTTTTAAAACCACCTTTCTAAAACTATGGAATCTTCCCAAGATTGTTTTTTCGCCTGCAGCACTGGTAAAGTTACTGCTTTTTCTCTTTGTGAAATATCACCATTCTAAGTTGCATTGCCAAGTAACTTACATTATCAAGGTTCTGTTTTTTTGAAGTAAAGAAAGTTCTGAAAGTTACACAGTGCAGTTGATTTCTTTTGTAAATATAAATCTAAACTGTTAAATATTTTTATTATTTTACTGCTGAGCTCAGGATACATTTTGTACAAGTGAAATGAAATGTTGCAGAGAATGCAAATTTGTATTGCTGCATGATGACTCTTGCTAACTCAAAAACAAAAATAGTTTATTTTCTTGGTTACTCAAGAACTGTGCTATCTCCGGTGTAGATCTCAAATTTTTTCCATCTTCTGTCTACCACATGAATTACGTCTGCTTCCTTGCTTGTTTTGCACATTAGCCATGGGCACCAGTTCTGACTGACTATTAAGAAACTTCTGATAAGAAACTCATGTCTCTTTTCTTTATTCTCATTATAAATAGAAGATTTTATGTAACAGCTGCTGATTAGCTGAATTAATGTAAAGGACTGGGATATCCTATGTTATATTAGTTATTGGGGAACGATCTGCAGAGCTGCTCAGCTATACTGTGTCAGCATGATAAAGCTATTTCATGTGTTTATCCACTGCTTATCCAAGAGCACAGGCATTCAGGAGGGTGAATGTGCTGCATGCACTGTTGGATGCACGCTGACTCTATCCAAATTAAAGAACCTTTCTCAAAGCGCAGGAGCATTGTGTAGCTGCTGTCTAGGGTTGTCACCAGCTCCATCCTGGAGTTCTAACAGCATACTCTATAAATTTGGGTCCAGTTCCAGACAGATTTGTTTGTTAGTCCAGAGATACTTAGATATGGTTTAAGTACCTCCTGTGTTCCTCCTAGGATCATACAGAGAAGGAAAACAACAAAAACTCTGTAATATCTTCATCATCAACAGTGTGATCAAGTGCACTCTCAGCAAGTTTGCAGATGACACCAAGCTACGTGGTGTGATCAGCATGCCCCAGGGATGGGATGCCATCCAGAGACCTAGACAGGCCTGAGCAGTGGGCCCAGGAGAACCTCATGAGATTCAACAAATCCAACTGCAAGGTCTTGCACCTTGATCAAGGCAACCCCCACTATCAGTACAAGCTGGGGGGTATAAGGATGGAGCACAGCCCTGCTGAAAAGGACCTGGGGGTGCTGGCAGATGAAAGGCTGCACTTGAGCCAGCAATGGGCCCTCATAACCCAGAAAGCCAATGGTATCCTGAACTGCATCAAAAGAATCGTGGCCAGCAGGATGAGAGCAGCTGCACTCTGTGTTGCTAAGACCTCACCTAGAGGACTGCACCCAGATGTGGATTAATCAGTACAGAAGAGATGTAAACCTGCTGGATGCATCCAGAGAAGGGCCACAAAAATGATCCGAGAGATGGAACACCTCTCCCACAAGGACAGACTGAGGGAGCTGGGCCTGGTCAGCCTGAAGAAGAGAAGGCTCTGGGAACATTTGATAGCAGCCTACCAATATCTAGAAAAAAAGACAGGCTCTTTAGCAGCATCTGTTGTGATAACACAAGGTACATGGTTTCAAATTAGATAAAAGAAAAACGTTTTTTACAGTAGGGGTGGTGAAGCACTGCAACAGGTTAGTCAGAGAACTGGTGGATGCCCTGTCCATGGAGACATTTAAAGGCTGCCTGGACCAGCTTCTGAGCAACCTGATATAGCTGTAGGCGTCTCTGTTCATTGCAGGGGAGTTGGACTAGATGGCCTTTAAAGGTCAGAAATATTGATTTTTGTGTGCTGAATCAGAATGTGGATCTACAGGGAGGAAAATAAAAACAAAAAACAATTCTATAGTAATGCTTAGTGTATAGAAGATGTTACAGCTGCACTGACAATCCTAGTATATAACAGCTGGACTTTAAGTATTGTTAAATTCTATACATTGTATAAGTGGAGTGCTCATTCAGGATCAGGAGACCCATAATATTTTCCTTAAGCTGTATTGGTATTTTTCCTAATCCATTGTGAACTGACTGCAGACATTTTTCGGACTTTAGTTCAACTTCTACGAGCATTGTAACACTTCCATTTTGCTTTTCAGATCTGTTTCCAACAGGGATTGGTAGAGTTATGGTGGTGTGGGTGTTGCCCCACAAGAGGCTCCATTTCTTATTCTTCTATGTCTAGAACTGAAGTTCTGGGATTCCTTTGTACTTAAAATCCTCAAATTCTGTTGCATTCTGTTCTGTGCCACTCAGAATTTTTACTGCTTCAGAATCTCTTCAGGATGAGTTGATTAACTTTCTACTTTTTTCTAAGTATACTCTTCAGCCATCGGAGATTCTCTTTCAATTCTTATGCAGGTGCAGTTCCCCTGTACTTCTTTGCTTCCAACCAAGTTGCTTCTAGTAGTACTTCAGCAAATCCTTTGCCCCAGCCAGCATCATCTGCTTTTTGAGTAATTCACGAGTTAACAGCTTTCATCCTGGATGCCTTTGCTGGATTCTTCCATTCTTTGCTATATTTGCCCTGCTGCATGTTACCACTTACTGCTGGTGTTCATTAATGCCGTAGTAAAGCAGACTTTCTTAGTGGAGGAAAACAGCAGCATCAGCTGTTGCCATTGAAAAATAAAATATTTGCAGTATCTTGGACTGCAAGATCATGAAAATAGCTGGTGACAGTGTGGGGAAAAAAATGCCAAACCCTGGAGATTGAGGAAGTTCTAATATTTTAAGTAAGAATTGAATGTTTTGTCCTTTAATCAAATGAAAAGGTGCTACAAAATCCAAGAGCAAGTTATTTTTAAGCTGCAAAAACTTTCTGAGTTCTAAAACACCTTGGAAATGATTTTCATTGTCTTCTCAGTAACAATTTCAGACAAACACCAACCCTGCAAAGTTAACCTGAAAATGCCGTGGTGACTCAGGTCTATAAGCTATAGTAGTAGAAAGAGTTAAAATGATTTATATACTTGTATGTGGTTGTATCACAGTTTGACTCAATAAGAATAATCTTTTTTAAATGATTTTCACACCATCAAGAAAATTAATGCGTGAACTAGAGATCTGACCTAAGTTAAAGCATATGGCAGCTGCTGATACCTATGTTAAGTTTCATATTTCTTTCCTCCTTTCTTCCTTGACTTTTCCCCCTAGGCCTAATTCTGTAAAGCAAGAGAGCTTATGTAACTTCTTTGAAACCAAGAATGTGCATAAGTAATAAACAGATTTGGGACCAGATACTTCAAGTTCTACAGACCAGTGTTACTACAAATGTTGAATTAACTGTGCTGTAAATGTGCATAATGTTAGTACATGGTTAGTTATGCTATAACTAACAACAACAACAAAAAACGCTGTGCAGTTATACTGGTATTGATTTTTAGATGAGAACAAAGTCAGCATAGATATTTCATTGTCTACTCAATACATTTTGTCATCTTTGAGTTTTCTGTGTTCTTAGCATACATTCTTATACCCTGTGATTAAAGTTTACATTAGTTTTGAAGAGATCATAGTATCATAGAAGTGCCAAGATTGGGAAAGACCTCGACAATCATCCAGTCCAGCTGTCTGCCTATCACCAGTATTTCACACTAAACCATGTCCCAAGATGTATGACATCTAAATGTTTCTTGAACATCTCCAGGCTTGGTGACTCCACCACTCCCTGAACAGCTCCTTCCAGCACCTGACCACTCTTTCTCAGAAGTAGTTTTTCCTATCTTCCAACCTGAATCTCCTCTTGAGGTCACTCCCTCTTGAGGTCAATGTGAGGTCACTCCCTCTAGTCCCATCACTAAATGAGAGAAGAGACTGATCCACCCCTCACCACAGCCTCCCTTCAGGTAGTTGATTGTCTCCCCTGAGCCTCCTCTTCTCCGGACTAAATAATGTGTTCCCTCATCTGCTCTTCATAAGACTTGTGCTCCAGACTCTTCACCAGCTTTGTTGCCCTCTGAACATAATCCAGAGTCTCCACATTTTATAGTAAGTGGCCTAAAACTGAATATAGTACTCAAGGTGCAACCTCACCAGTGCTGAATAGGGAAGAGTGATCACTTCCGCACTCCTATCAGCATCAGTATTTCTGATACAAATGAGGATGACATTGGCCTTCTTGGTCGCCTCGGCACACTGCTGGCTCATGTTCAGCCAAGCATCAAGCAATATGCCCAGGTCTGTTTCCTCTACACAATCTTCCAGCCACTCTACTAACTCTAAGCTCTACTCCACTCTACTCTACTCCAAGCCTGTAGCGTTGGCTGTGGTTGTTGTGGCCGAAGTGCAGGACCCAGCACTTGGTCTTGTTGAACTCTTCATCCCTCTGGCCTCAGTTCAGCAATCCAGCCTGTCCAGATCCCTTTTCAGGGCCTTCCCACTCCCAGGCAGATTGATGCTTCCTCCCAGCTTGGTGTCATCTGCAAACTTACTGAGGGTGCACTCAATCTCTTTGTCGAGATCATCAGTAAAGATATTAAACAGGAGTGGCCCCAGTACCGACCCCTGGGGAACACCACACATGACCAGTCACCAGCTGGATTTAACTCCATTCACCACCACTCTCTCCAGCCAGTTGTTTACTCAGTGAAGAGTGTACCTGTCCAAGCTGTAGGCTGCCAGCTTCTGCAGGAAAATGCTGTGGGAGACAGTGTCGAACTTTGCTGAAGTCTGGTTAGATGGTATGTTGGCAATCATCTGTTCTAGCTCCCTTAGCACCCTCAGGTAAATAAATACACACTCTTTCATTAGTGAAGATATTTAATAGCAAAATTGAGAAATGCTGGCTTTGTCTCATCTTCAGAGTTTCACCGAGTGCACTCAGTTCAGTCAGGGAGGTGCTTCCTATGTTGTTTTTTCTAATACTAGAAGCAGTCTTTATCTGTTGGCTTAAGCTTACTGGTAGCATTCTAGCTTGTGCATAACCTGTTTTGTTGGGTATCTGGAGATGCGGGAAACATACCAAGAGTAGTAGTGTGTGCTTGCATTGTTTTCATTTTACCACTTTTGCTTGGAATTCCATTATTTCTGCCTGTTAATGTGGAAAAGTGGTAAGTTTTCATCTACATAGTACAGATGTTCTTAATTTCATTATATAAAAAAAAACTTGTCTAACAGTAGAAAAAAAGATTCAAGAAAGCCTCCTGCTGTGCTGTCCACTGTGCATATTTGATTTTCACTTGTCTAACTTAAGAACTCCCATGTACTTCCTATGGCTCTCTGGTCAGAGGGGTAGCTTTTTTTGCTATTGTTAATGATGCTCCTCCAGAAGAGAATGCTGGAGATGACATATAAGGAACAGGGAAGGAAGAACTTATGTATCTTTGGGAAATGAGAAAGGAGACGAATCTGAGGCTTTTTCAGTAGAAGCCAGGAGTTGACAGTCTGGTGCAAATCTGCACCCCGAATAGATCAGGACGATAGTCTCTTGGGAAATTGGTGTCACCCTAAATTTGAACTTCTCCTTCTGGGCCCTGCCTTCTGCACTTCTCTGGTGTCTGACATTAGTCTCAAATCTTTTGCTGAGCTTGCTCAATTTCCTTAATGTGGAAGAAAAACTGACAGCATTTTTTTCTTACTTTGTTAATTTCCTGGTTTGGTGAACTGAATTTGGCTCTTGGAGATAATTGTTTGAGCATTAGCGTTGGCAGGGATGTATGCTGGGGGCAGGGAATAGATCTCTGTTGAGCAGCGGTCCGTTTTTTGAAAGACTGGGAGAAGCTAGTGAAATGTTCTTACTTTGTTTGGGTTATTATTTTGCTATTTCTAGGGGTTATAAACTTCTGCTTCAGAGTCCAGAAGATAACTAAGGAAAATAAGATTGTTGTAAGTAGATTTAAACTGAACATTTGAGAGTCTTCATTGAAAATTTATGTGGCAGTCTGTAGGTTGAAAAGAGCTGTTCTAAACAGAGGCTTGAAGTATGAAAATCACCTTTGTTAGTAGCATGCAATTTGCCACATTTTACATTTCTTATTTATTTCAAAGTGTGAAAGGAAAGATTTGAGAATTTTGGGTTAGTAGACTTATTTTAAAAGGGGAAAAACTAAAGGAAAATTTCAGTCATTAGTTTGTACCTGGATTATATACCAGGTGTCTCTAACCAAAAGATCTCACATGCTTTCTGATATTCCACTGAACTGTAAAACTTGCCAGGAAGCAGAATAGGACATGTAAAATGTATATATATAAAATTAAAATGTATATGTATAAAATTAAACTTCCTTCTCACATACCTTTTTTTTTCTTTTTTCTTTTTTTTTAATAACATCTGATCCAAGTGTAATATATGCAATCCTATTCACTTAGCTGGAGGCAGTCTCTCTTGTATAACTTTTTAAATAACTTACTACTTACAGTGATTTTGTTAACTTCTTAAAATTATTAAAATATCTACAGATTTGAGACCTTATCTTGAAACTTTAGGATAAAGATTGAATTGTGAAGAAAAAGCTTTATGGCCAAAAAGCAGATATTTCCAAGGCTGAAAATCAAGTCAGAGGGGAAAGAGATCCAAAAAATCGTAAAAGCAAAATTGCTTTTTATTATTTCTAGTGGATGATTGTAGAGCAGAAATAGAAATCACTTGTAACCTAAGTAATAATTTTCTAACATGACTAGATCCTATAAGGAGAAAAATTGTGTTGTAAAGTAGGTATGTCATTGACAGAGTAACAATCTCATCATGGTCTCAGGCTCTCACACAAAGATAGTCTAATCTCTTCTGTTTATCGTAGAATCATAGAATCATTTGAGTTGGAAGGAACATTCAGAGGTTATCCCTTCCATCTTCCCTGCTGTGAACAGGACAGCTACACCTATATGATGTTGCTGAGAGCCTGGTCCAGCCTGACCTTGAGTGTCTCCAGGGATGGGGTATCCACCAGTTCTCTGTTCCAGTGCCTTGTTACCCCTATCATAAAAAACTTTTTTTCGTATATCCAGTCTAAATCTTCCATTTTTTAGTTTGAAACCATTTCCATTGTCCTACCACAACAGACTGTTAAGGAATCTGTCCCCTTCTTTCTTACAGCCTTTCTAATATCCTCCCTTTAGTAATTTTCACAGGATTAACTGCAGTAAATATGTGTATTTCTAGGTTTGCTTTAAGAAGCTGTGATGTTCATGGTGATATTTTGAAGAATGTAGTGTTGTAGTTCTTGGAGAAGGGGAGGAAGACTGTGAATGTCTGAAGTTAAAGGAGTTAGAAACTGAATTTTATTCATCTTCTTTCCACGCCCTAAAGAGGGACCAAATTAAGAGAGCTTCTTTTACAGGCAGAGTCACTGAGGTTTTGGAGTTTTGAGGGAAGATGGGATGAAGAACCTTGTGTAGTAATGGTCCTATACTTCCTGTGCTCCTTACCGTAGATTTCCTGAAGAAAATACATTAAATTACAGAAATGTTTGATTTGTTCTCTTTATATCAGTGCAGATAGAGAATAAAAAGAACAGATCTGTACTGGACTTTGAATGCTTAAATAGTGTGTATACTTATTGACTAAAACTGAAATTTTGGCTAGAGGGTTTCTTTAGCCACTTACCAAAGACTTTTCAGCATCTTTTACATGGCATAAAATAGTACTCATTGCTTTCAGAACAGATCAACCTTACGTTTTATTTTACAAAACTATGGTCAGTGGTTTGCAAACATAGTATCTGTGGATATTAGGCTTAACGGTAAACATGAAACTCTTGTTTTATTGGTCTCTGACATCATGGTTCAATCATAAGGATACCTTTAAGACTTCCAAGTAACATTTTCAGAACTTTTGGCATAATAAAATGCAAAGGGCTGTAATGTCACATGGATGTTTAAGATGTTCCTATGGATGTCCATGAATTCTGGCAGCTGTTAATGTATTTCAAGGAGGAAATGCCAAAGGAAACATACTGACTGAAATCCTTGAGAAGAATGGGAGGTATGTTTGCATGACAAGTGTAATTTCTAAAGAATTACACCCATCTGAAGTATTGCCATATTAAAACCATAACTCTTTAACTCTCCCAGAGTAACTCCAAGACTTTGGATTAGTACAAAGGCTGCTCTGAAAGCAGTGCTTCCTATTTTATGACGTTGGTCCATGATGTTAGAGGCAGATGTTGGTGGTATGGCACTAGAGGCTGAACTTTCCCACCAGCACTCTGTGACATTTTGTTGCCGTGTGACAAAGTGGCATCTGACAGGGAAATGTGAATGAAGAAAAACGTGGAATTGAATTCCTCCATGTGGGAAAAATGTACCCACTGACATTTATCTACCCTTGCTGAATGTTTGTGGAGACAGTGAGGTAGTGGGTGGATGTTTCAGCAGTGGCAGCAGCAACATGAAAGGCAAGCCACATTCCAAATGGCCATGGACAGCAGTCACACCATGAAATGGGGAGCGACTGTCAGCTTATTCATACGAATTGGTGGATTGTGACCAGGGAACTGTGTGCAGAGCTGAATATTGGCTTCAGTTTGTTGGAAATGGCGCTGGCAACATTTGAATATTGAAAAGTTTGCACCAGGTGGATCCCGTGAATGCTCACACAGGCAAATAAATGCATATGCAAGTTTGTCAGGACCTACTGAATCAATACAAGGATGAAAGTGAATTTCCTGGATTGCATCATCATCAGTGATGAGATGTGGTGTCACCACTGAGAGCCAGAGTCAAAATGACAGTCCATGGAGTGGCAAGATGTAAATTTCCCATCAAATACAAATTTTAGTATGAAGCCTTCAGTGGTTAAAATGATGTGCACCATCTTTTGTGTTAGGAAAAGAGTGATACTTCTGGATTTTCTGGAATGCAGACAATCCATCAACTCTGACTGCTACATCACAGTGCGGACTAAACTGAAGGCTTGGATTTCCAGATTCAAACAGGAGAAGAAGACAACCTTTTTCTTGCTACATGGTAATGCCAGGTCTCATACCAGAACATAAGACTGTGGAGCACTTTGCCAGTCTTAGCTGGATTGTGCTACCACACCCACTGTATAGTCCAGATTTGGTGCTTTC